>NC_072773.1:0-300000 GCF_022539595.1 Amphiprion ocellaris
TTAGGCCCACACTTATTCCACAAACAACCACCGTGACGAAAGTAACTAGGACTATACAAACAAGCCCTCTTCAGGAAACTCAACAAAATATTCTAACAGACCCCAAACAAGACCTAAGTGACACTAAACAACCAATTTATACAATAAAAAATATATTCCACTCCCTGGTACAAACAGGACCAAACATGGAGGGACCAGACAACTACACAGGCTAAACAGACTTCTGTCGAACCAACCTCTTCAACACCTCTACCACAAAGAAACCAAAAGAATTTTTTGGGATCCCTTACCAAATCAGGAAATACAAAATACATTTCTTTCTACCCCCAGATATCCCCCATTTATCCTGCTCAACATATATCCCCTACACCTTTGAGCACTAAACGGACTATTACGGTGGAGGCCCAAATTATCCCTCCCTGTAGAAGACCAAGTGAAATTTCCAACTTACACACTCTCACTCTGAATAGTCACTCGAATGTTTCTGTGGTCACTTCTGATAATATTTTCACCTCTTCTCAATCATCCCAAACAGGTGATGCCGAATTCCGGTTTGGCCAGGCTGGGCAGCGGATCCCACCTAAAGACAAAACTCCACTATTAGGAGAGGCAGACATGATGAGTGGCAGCTAAAGGCTACTCGTGCCTAGCGAAACCAACCTGAGCCCTCCTTAAAAATTCCATCTGGTGGGCCACCGCTTCCACAGCAGACCTACCAGGCATCACATACGCTTAATACAGATAATGTATTTCCACCTCCTTCCATTTTGTCATCTGATTTACATTCAGGAGACCAAGAAGTGGGTACTCTATCTACTTACAGACCTGACATTACTACTACTACTTTTACCAACCTCCCCCTCTGACTAATGCAACCCCATCTTCTGTCACAGAGCAAATTCATGTTCTTCCCTCCTCCCCCTGATGCTGGCGCTAAGTCTAGCCCCTTGAATCAGAATGCCCCCCTTCACTCTGCTTAATTCTACTTCCCCTTCAGATTCAACTACTCTACCAGAGCTAATTCCTGACACTCCCGTACCCCTCACTCGCACAAAATTTCAAATTTTTCCCCTCTCTGGAGACTGTAGAACGGAACCTGGACTCTAACCCCTTGAGCACAGCTACTACATCTCACGCCCTTCAGACTGACTTCTACTCTCCCTCCAGAACAGTACCACTGCTTTCTTCTCCTCCTGGCAAATACAGACCCAACATCATTGGTTGGTTCTAACAGGAAAATTGCAGCCTGGTCATTCAAAGCCACTAAACCAATTCTCATTTAGGAGACTCTAATATTAACAGAATTCCCCCACATAACTACCCACAGGTCCAACTGGATAGCTATCCGGGAGCTAACAGCTATCATTTTCAAGAGATCTGCAAAAAACTCCACCAGACCCATCAGTTCAAATAGTTGTCTTTTCCATTGGAATCAACAACAAGGACCAGGATGCAAAACAAACTTCCATTAAACAACTTAAAACACTTTTCAGGACAGCAGAGATGGTTTTCCCCTAATGCAGACATTTACTTCCCAATCATAAATTACTCATCCAAACTTACTCCAACACAACAAAGCAATCTCAAACTAATCAATAATACCATGGCAACACAATATTCTATTCTAACAGAAATTCCACATGATACTTTTTTCACAGAACGAGATAACATCCATTGGACCCGATCCACAGCCAAACAGATCTTTAATAACTGGTGCAGTCAACTAAACTTATGATCCTAACCCTAAATCCCAACCCCTAACCCTAACCCTGTACCTTTTACCTAAATCTAACCCTAACCTTTATCCCTAACCCTAACCCGAATCCTATATTCAACCCTAACCTCTACTCCTAACCTTTAATCCTAACCTTAACCCTAAAAATATGGACTTACAAAGAACAAAAAAAACTCCCCCCCCCCCCCCCCCCCCACACACACACACACACAACATACACATTTTCTTAATAATCATTACTTCACATAAGTTACTACTACAATCACGCCACTACTTTCACCACTACTACAGCCATACATAAACTACATCCCAATAGGCATGCAGACACACATGCACTATCTTCTACCTTAATTCCTAGTTAGCAGGCCTGTGCAATTAAAGTAGGAACCCCTAACCTCAAACCCAAACCCTAACCCAACCCTAACCCTAACCCTAACCCCTAACCCTAACCCTAACCCTAACCCTAACCCTAACCCTAACCCCTAACCCTAACCCTAACCCTAACCCCTAAGGTTAGGGTTAGTGAAATTTCCAACCTACACACTCTAACTCTGAATAGTCACTCGAATGTATCTGTGGTTACGTCTGATAATATTCTCACCTCTTCTCAATTTTCCCAAACAGGTGATGCCGAAATTCAGGTTGGCCAGGCTGGGCAGCGGATCCCACCCAAAGACAAAACTCCACTATTAGGAGAGGCAGAAATGATGAATGGGCAGCTAAAGGCTACTCATGCCACTAGTAAAACCCAATCTGAGCCCTCCTTAAAAATTCCAACTGGTGGGCCTCCGCTTCCACAGCAGACCTACCAGGCATCACATACGCTTATTACAGCTAATTTATCTCCACGTTCTTCCACTCTGCCATCGCATTTACCCTCGGGAGACCAAGAAGGTGCTACTCCACCTACTTGTAGACCTGACATCACTACTACTACCTTTACCAACCTCCCCTCTCTAATTAGTGCAACTTCACTTCCCGACTCAGAGCAAATTCATTCTCCTCCCTCTTCTCCTGATGATGGCGCCAAGTCTAGCCCCCTGAATCAGAATGCCCCCTTCACTCTGTTTAATTCTACTTCCCCCCGGGATTCCACCACTCTACCAGAATTAGTTCCTGATACTCCTTGTACCCCTTCACTCCCACAGAATTCCAAATTTTTCCCCTCCCTGGAGACTTCAGAGCGCAACCTGGACTCTAATCCTTTGAGCACAGCTACTACATCTCACGCCCCCCAGACTGACTTCCATTCTCCCTCCAGAACAGTACCATTGCTTTCCTCTCCCCCTGGCAAATACAGACCCAACTACCACCTGGTGGGTTCTAACAGGAAAATTGCGGCCTGGTCATTTAAAGCCACCAAACCAATTCTTGTTCTAGGTGATTCAAATATTAACAGAATCCCTCCACATAACTACCCACAGGTCCAACTGGATAGCTATCCTGGAGCAAACAGTTACCACTTCCAAGAAATTTGTAAAAAAACTCCACCTGATCCATCAGTCAAAATAGTTATCTTTTCCATTGGAATCAATAACAAGGACCAGGATGCAAAACAAACCTCCATTAAACAACTCAAAACACTCTTCAGGACAGCAGAAATGGTCTTTCCCAACGCAGATATCTACTTCCCAATCATGAACTATTCATCTAAACTTACTCCAACACAACAAAGCAACCTTAAACTTATCAACAATACTATGGCAACACAATACCCCGTTTTAACAGAAATTCCACATGACACCTTCTTCACAGAACGGGACAACATCCATTGGACCCGGTCTACTGCACAACAAATCTTCAATAACTGGTGCAATCAACTAAATTTATGATTGGCACAAAACCCAACCCGGACTGTAATACATATACAAACTCATGTAGATCCATTAAACAACCTCCACCAGTGAAAACCAACCAATCCATAGACTGGAACTCCTCTTCAACAATCTGTAATCTCTCTACTCTTTTCACTCCCTCTTCCGCACAGATACAATTATTGAACAAAGGCCTTTCTTTCATTCCACGACCCTCCGACTTCGACTGGGAGACACTTCGAAGGGACCTTCACAATTACCATAGACGTATTAAGATCCAGGACTATTTCCATCTCCGTAAAAATACTACTCCTACTCCGTTCATACATCCCTCCAAATGGGAACCTGACTGGGGCCAGTTACACAAAAAAACTCAACACCTAATCAAAATGGATAGACAGACATTCAACAGATTTCGCCCCCCAACAGATGTACCGGATAACCTCTTGCAGCTTGAAAGAAAAGCCATGACAGAACTCCTACAAAATCCCAACATCATTATCAAACCCGCGGACAAAGGCTCTAAAATTGTAATCATGGACAGACAACAATACTTAATTGAGGCCCACAGACAGCTTGGAAACACAAAATATTATAAACTTCTGGATAACACAATACAACCACAGACACAGGCTAAACTCCGGACCATTGTACAGTCATTATACACCCAGAAACGCATTACCGCCAAACAAAAAGACTATCTATTTGGACCAAACAACCCACGCCCCCGTATTTTCTATCTTCTTCCCAAAATACATAAGGAACCTTCCACTTGGACTATTCCCTTCGAAGTGCCTCCCGGTCGACCTATTGTCTCTGACTGCAACAGCTCCACTTACAACATCTCCCAATATATTGACCACTTCCTAGGCCCCCTGTCCACTAAACACCCGAGTTACATTAAAGATACTTACCATTTTTTGGAAATCATTAGGCCCTTAACAGTTCCAACCAACTCCCATCTTTTCACAATTGACATTGACAATTTATACACCAATATCAATACCACCTTAGGACTGCAAACAATTTCTTCAGTTTTCAATAGATTCCCGGATGACTCCAGACCAGATCAAGAACTCCTGCAATTATTAGAAATATGCCTGACCAATAATGACTTTCTCTTTAAAGATAAAATTTTCCTTCAGATCCACGGGACGGCCATGGGCCAGAGATTCGCACCTTCATACGCCAACCTCTATATGAGCGAGTGGGAGCGAGAGGCCCTAATCAAATGCACACTCAAACCTACAATCTACCTCCGGTTCCTTGATGACATATTTGGTATTTGGCCACACGACATTACTCTTTTCCCGGATTTTATAAACACACTCAATAACCACCATTCCTCCATCCGACTTAAATACACTATTGATCCTAATCAGGTCAATTTTTTGGATACCACAGTTTCATTCCGTCCAATTAACACTACACACAAACAGATTCATACCAAAGTTTACTTTAAGGCCACGGACACGCACGCACTCCTCCATAAAGCCAGTTACCATCCAAAACATACATTCAAAGGCATAATAAAATCTCAATTAATCAGATATCACCGCATTTGTTCTAACCTCATGGACTTTAATCAGGCAACCCAGACCCTCTTCAAAAGTCTAAGAACTCGAGGCTATTCCAAACGCTTCTTACGCTCCATAAAAACCAATACATTGGCTACTCTCGCTCCCACTCGCTCTACCCAAGTGGATCTCCCACTCCAACCTAATCTGGAACAGCCCTCGCCCCTGACTGGCCCCCCCTCCATATTCCATCTCCATTCGACTAAGCAAGAGGCCAGCCCCATTCCTACACATAATAAACAACAACCAAAACAATTACTACCACCCCAATCGATCATGTCTCCACATCTCATACCTCTAATTACCAATTTCTCACATAAAATTACAGGTCTCCATCGTTTACTTAAACATAACTTTACCACTATACAACCTCAACATCCGGCACTACAGAATCACAGGATCATTTCAGCCTACAGGAAAAATCACAACTTACAAAATATTCTGATTAAATCTAAATATATGGACCATAAACCCTTTCCTTGTACTTCATTAACAGATTACTACAGACCCAGGAAACATATACATAATCCGTACTCCAAAAAAACATTTCCGATTCTAGGATCATTTTCATTACACACCACCAATATAGTATACATCATCACATGCACTTTCTGTAGGAAACATTACATTGGGGAGACACAATTCAGTATTCAAATCCGACTAAAACAACATTTACATAACATTAGGGAAGGCAAAAAGCAGACCCCCTTAGTTACTCACTTTCAACAGCATTCCACCAGTTTTCTGATCATCTCTGGACTTGAGTCCAATGACCACTGGACTCCTGGACAGAGAAAAAGAACTGAAAAAATCTGGATCACCAAATTAATTACCACCATACCCACAGGACTGAATGATCTTTGACCACCTTACATATCTAACCGTAACCCTAACCTCTATCCCTAACCCTAACCTTAACCTTAATCCCAATCCTAAAATTTTACCCCTAACTGTCAACATAACTCTGGCCCTCTCATCCACTCCTAACCTTAACCTTGACCTTTACCCCTAATCCTAACCTTTTTCTTTAACCCTTAAAATACGGCACTAGGAACACTTTCACAAATACCACAGTCATACATATATTACATCTCAACATACAAGCACACATATATACATCATTTCTTACCTCAACTCCAAGTTAGCAGGCCTGTGCAACTAAAGTAGAAATCCCTAATCCCAAACCCAAACCCTAACCCAACCCTAACCCTAACCCTAACCCTAACCCTAACCCCTAACCCCCCTAACCCCTAACCCCTAACCCTAACCCTAACCCCTAACCCTAACCCTAACCCTAACCCTAACCCTAACCCCCTAACCCTAACCCCTAACCCCTAACCCTAACCCTAACCCTAACCCTAACCCTAGAACTGTTCGCCTAGTTGAGCAAAGACTGGAAACAGGTGGAACTGTTAGCTTAGCATAGCACAAAGAGTGGAAACAGGTTAGAACTGTTAGCATAGTTTCACAAAGACTGGAAATAGGTGGGAACTGTTAGCTTACCTTCACACAAAGGCTGGCAACAGGTGAGAACTGTTAGCCTAGGTTAGCAGAAAGACACAACAGGTTAGAATTGTTAGCGTAGCTTACCACACAGACTGGAAACAAATGGAACTGTTAGCCTAGCTTAGCACAAAAACTGGAAAAAGGTTAGAACTGTTAGCCTAGTTTCGCAAAGACTGGAAACAGGTGGGAACTGTTAGCCTAGCTTAGCATAAAGATTGGAAACAGGTTAGAACTGTTAGCCTAGGTTAGCAGAAAGACGAAACAGGTGGAAACTGTTAGTTTAGCTTAGCAAAGACTGGAAACAGGTGGGAACTGTTAGCCTAGGGTAGCAGAAAGACAAAACAGGTTAGAACTGTTAGCCTAGGTTAGCAAAAAGACAAAACAGGTTAGAACTGTAAGCCTAGGTTAGCAGAAAGACGAAAGAGGTTAGAACTGTTAGCCTAGATTAGCAGAAAGACGAAAGAGGTTAGAACTGTTAGCCTAGGTTAGCAGAAAGACGAAACAGGTTAGAACTGTTAGCCTAGGTTAGCAGAAAGACAAAACGGGTTCGAACTGTTAGCCGAGATTAGGAGAAAGACAAAACAGGTTAGAACTGTTAGCCTAGGTTAGCAGAAAGACATAACAGGTTAGAACTGTTAGCCTAGATTATCAGGAATACAAAACAGGTTAGAACTGTAAGCCTAGGTTAGCAGAAAGACTGGAAACAGAGGAAAACAGCTACCCTAGCTTAGCATAAAGACTGGAAACAGGTTAGAACTGTTAGCATAGGTTAGCAGAAAGATGAAACAGATTAGGACTGTTAGCCTAGCTTAGCATAAAGACTGGAAACAGAGGAAAACAGCTATCCTAGCTTAGCATAAAGACTGGAAAGAGGTTAGAACTGTTTGCTTAGCTTAGCATAAAGACTGGAAACAGAGGACCACGTTACCCATGAGCCTCTGCTCCTGGCTGGCTCAGAGACACGTTACCCATGAGCCTCTGCTCCTGGCTGCCTCAGAACCACGTTACCCATGAGCCTCTGCTATGATAATAATATGAGACAAAAATGAACAAACTGAATAATAAAATAGCCATTAAAACATGCAAGATGACCCCTAAAGTAACTAAAATAACAACGTCAGACCAAAAATGAACAAACTGAATCAAAAATAGCCATAAAAACATGCAAAATTACCCCTAAAGTCACTAAAGTAATAATATGAGACAAAAAATGAACAAACTGAATCAAAAATATCCATAAAAACATGCAAATTGACCCCTAAAGTCGCTAAAGTAAAAATACGAGGCACAAAATGAACTGAAGCAAAAATAACCATAAAAACATGCAAAAGGACCCCTAAAGTCACTAAAGTAACAATATGAGACAAAACATGAACAAACTGAAGCAAAAATAGCCATAAAAACAGTCAAAATGATCCCTAAAGTCACTAAATCTTTACTGTACACATTACTGCCCTCTGGCGGACACAGCCGGTAACAACACTATTATTATTTGAGGCAAAGCTGGCGACATTACAGAGGAGCGGCACTTCCTGTTTCAACGTAAAACTATCGTAATGCTATTATGCTAAAACGTGGTTTTGTGAGACTCAGAAGAATCTGCAGTATGAAACAAAATCTATTTAAGGACCACTAGCTTGTCGACAGTCTCAAATTGTGTTTGTTGTCACTATACGTTCAAAAATAAACACGTTATAGCTAATGTACAAATGCATTCGTGACCGGAAGTGTTAGCCGAGCTAGCGGAAGTGCTAACGAGGGTTTGCTATGACACGGACTAATACCTTAACATGCGTAGTTCTAAAATAAATCCTCTGCAAGACACAGCGCTCTAGCTCCTTTTTCTGTCCCAGGTCTCATCTTTCAGCCTGACAGCCTGATCAGCACCTTTTAAAGAGACGCTGCTTGTAGCGCTGGAGTTAGCTTGTCACTAGCTTCTGATTAGCTGCTAGCTCGCTAACGCTGCCATCACGGAGATGCAGCTATAGATTGTCATTAGCTACATTGTGGATTCATTTCCTGTTTGGACGTGACTCGGACTACAACAAAAGTAATTGGAGCAAGTGGAGAAGCTAGCTGTCGTCAAATACGACTTGGTTTACACCAGAGATCCTTCTAAATCGACCAAAATCGCTTAGTAATACTTTTGACATGAAATGTACAATAAAGAAAGATGCTTTTACGTTGAAGACTAACAGGAAGTGTTGCTCATCTGTAATGTCGCCAGCTATACACTTTATAATAATGTCGTGTCGTTACCGCCTGTGTCCACAAGAGGCCAGTAGCGCCCCCTCCTGTGACATGATCTTACATGAGAGAGATTAGATGACAGCAGAGACTCAGACACAAATCTCTGTCCCTGCAACCGATCAATAATCAATAACAACACTGATACATTATCAACCAATCATATTTTGGTCATTTTGTACATGTTTCTGGTAGTTTTATCTCATATTTTGGTCATATTCACAGGACTCACCTGTTTTGAGAAAAGCTCCACAACTCCTTGCACTGCTGGCATTTTCTGCACTTTTACAATTACATGTATTCCACAAGCCACTTTATGCTGATGTCACTTACAGTGTAGTAATACTGTATTTATTCATTTTTCATTCTTGTATATATTATTGTTATTATAATTATCTTTACTGTAGTAAACTGTAGTTAGTGCTGCTCTGAAAGATTTTTGCTGCTCCAACACTGGAAATTTCCCCTGACCTGGGGAGTAATAAAGGACTGTTGTATATCTATGTGCAAGAACTGATACCTCATCTTCCTGTATATAGTCTTCTACATGGTATTTAAAAAAATCTGCGCATATATCCCTCTGGGATGGAAACTGATTATAGTTTACTGCTATGGTGTATGGCTCTGGCATTAAATATACTACATATATAGCTGGTGGTAAATTCAAAAATATGTAGATGAGCAAATCAAGTATAGTGAGGGTGATGCAGAGTAGATTGATGGAAATGGGCAGCTGGAAGCAGTGGGCTGGAGGAAGGTCAGCAGCAGCATCCCACAGATGGAGATTAGGCCAGTTGGTGGGAGAACCACCACAGATCTGAAGCATCCAGCTCTGGTATCACGGACACTCGGAGAAAGGACACAGGGAGAAACAGAGTGAGTGTAATGCAATAATGGTATATATATATTAAATATAATGGTAGATAGAGAAGGGCTCAGTGCATCCAGAGAGGTCCTCCAGCAGGCTAGGCCTATAGCAGCAGAACTAGGGGCAGAACTAAGGGACGTCCAAGAGGAAGACTCCAGCTGACCCCCTCAGGGTCCCCCAGTCAGTCCTAACGATAAGATTTGTCAAAAAGGAAGGTTTTAAGCCTGGTCTTAAAATTAGAGAGGGTGTCCGCCTCCAGAACCCAAACTGGGAGCTGGTTCCACAGGAGAGGAGCTAATAACTGAAGGCTCTGCCTCCCATTCTACTTTTAGAGAGACGTTACAGGTCACTTCTCCAAGTAAGCCTGCAGTCTGAGAGCGAAGAGTTCTGCTAGGATAATATGGTACTATCAGGTCTTTAAGATATGATGGAGAGTGGTTGTTAAGAGCTTTATATGTCAGAAGAAGGATTTTGAATTCTATTCTACATTTCACAGGAAGCCAATGAAGAGAAACCAGCATAGGAGAAATATGATCTCTCTTGCTAACTATCGTCAGTACTCTGGCTGCAGCCCTACACTGCACTACACTAACACTGATTTAGCAAGTCTGAGTTCTGAACCATGGCTTTGGAACCGATAAGCTGGTTTTGTGTAATAGCCTAAAACTGCCTCAGATTGTTGACTGTGGTCATAAAGACTTATTTACTGAGCATTGAGAAACCTGCTTCTTGGAAAAAAAGAAAAGCATATGAATAACATAAAATGATATGATATAGAATAATAATTATAAACACAGTGATGTTACTTTGAACAGGTGAATGATCAGGGAGCCTCTGTCACTCAGGTTGTCTACAATCTGGAAGTTACTGATGTAACGATGCACTGAATTGGACAGCTGGACACACACATAAACAGAGTCAGCTGTTAGCTAGTTAGCAACGCCGCCGTCCTAAACATGTGATCATTCATGTCTCATCCATTAGAAGGTCATTATCATGATGTAGTAAACTTTTTACAAACTTTTATTTAAAATACTACATTCATTTTAAAGACACTTAAATACACCATTGACACAAGCTTTCAGATTTTTCTGCACTAGCACTAGAAGGTGATTACCATCTCCAGGTCAGAGTTTTCTGGGGTGAATCCAGTTGGTAGACTGATATCAAGAACCACCATCCTGACGTCTCTGGGTCCTAGAGCCCTGCTGTGAATGAGAAAAAGAACAGCACTGACAAAGGGCACGATGAATATACGACTATAATCAGCTGCTGTCACATTGTTCATGTAAAGGCATAACGTACAATCAGTCACTGATCAGATTAAAGTCTTTGAGCATGTGAGCAGCAGCATTTTAAAATGAGTCTGAAAGAAAAACCAGAGGAATCAGTCTTTACTGAGGCACACCAAGAATCCATGAAGAACTACCTGCAGCAGCAGACTAACAGATGTACCTGCATCTGCAGACCAACAGATGTTCTTCCACAGAGCTCTGACATCGTTTGTACTTCAAATACTATATTTATTGTATTATGAACTCTTATCATGCTCTATTTTTATTGCAAATAACACCAATTTGCACTTTATTGTAAATATTAACAGTTTTTTAAGCTCACCTCTGTAAATACCAGCATTTTAGGCAGATTTGGGATGTCTGTTGCATGCTCATTTGCACAGTGGCCCTCTATCTTCTAGGTAACACGTGAGCTCATGCATACCTTGAATCTCCCTAAGGGAATGAATAAAGTACCTATCAGATAATGTACAGAGTGTCAGTCCACAGAGGAACTAACCCTAACTACCCAAAGCTGTGAAACTGTGCCCTGCAATTTGTAATAAGGTAGTCGATATTGCTGCCGATCTAACATTTTGCACAGTCGTGTACACGTATAACAACAACAACTACTTGATCTTGTCTGACTTTTCTACATCTGCTGGAGGCTTTTCTGGTCCGGGACAGTAGCAAAGCATTAATTAATGTACAGCTGTATATATTATATGGTGGGCTAGAGCGTATGTAATAGTGTATTTGATGTAATTATGCTCCAATGTGTTATTTTGATCTTAACAATAATGTATTCATTTGATCTTAACAAAAATAATACTAACAAAAAGTCCCTGAAGATGAGCACACACAGTCCTTGCATTGTGATGTATGCAAAACGTATGTATTTTAAGAGATTGTACGCGAGTGTTTTATAAATTCAATTTGCTAAATTTACTCAGGTCAGCAGTCTAAATGCTTTGTTGTTTTTTTTTGTTAAAGTGCATTTGCTTTAATTTGTCACCCGTCTGAAGGACGTCGTGTAAAATATGTGATATAGTGTGAGAATTTGATCTACCGCTGGATCCTTCAAAAGTGACGTTGAGATCAAAGTGCTTGCAGGGCATTTTCTCTTCCACCTCATGCAGCTGATTGTAATAGGTCACAACCCGTGGTTGTCTTTCCCTGTACTGGAAAGAAAACCACGTGTAAGAGGCACAGAGGAGAAAACAACAAACAAACATAAGAGGAAAAGCAGACAGTAGCGTATAAGTATTGTACTCATAAACAAAGCCCTTAGCGGCAAGGTCTTTGTGATATTTCTGAAATACATTTAGAATGGATTGTTGCGGTTTCAGCACGTCATGAAAGTGAGACTCGAATGAGGTCAGTCTTGGTTAGTAACCCCATACTCCATTCATGTCATTCTACAACATTCTACAAGTCCATTCTTATGTATCGTGATAATACCTCTAGTATTCCTTATCCATTTCCTTGAGCCTCTACTTCCAAATCAAGATTAGCAGGCAACTGCGAACAGAGAAGAAGATTGTTTGTGAAATGCATGTGGAAAAACTCTTTTTTTCTTTTTCTAAATCAACAGTTGATAAAAGTCCAATGTCATTATACATTGCACTTGTAACTGCTAGTGCAGAACCTCAATAGAATCATTATCAAATCTGCCAGTTTCATTCAGCTGTTTAGCTTCTTTTGTATTTAAGAGCACATTTAATAAAAGACTGAAATGCCAGACAAAGTTGGTGAAGAGTGGGTGAAGAAAATTACAAATTTAGCAGAAAAAAAGACAAATGTTTGTTTCTAGACATGGAAAAGACTCTTCCAGACCAAATGCAAATAAATATTAAGCACTAGTGTGTAAAACAGCAACTGCTTTCTAACACAACGGTCTCATAACATTTCCATGTCAGCTTGCTGTGGGTTCTTCTCCCCTGAAGCTTGTCAATTAATCCAATGAATTATTATTATTATTATTATGAGATCACTATACACAACAAGTCAGCCTAAAGGTAGAAAGCACTGAAAGATGTGCAGAAATTATATACCGACTAATCTCAGTTAGTGCAAATCACCCGTCAGGTGGGAGAAGTGCTCATTCCGCTTGTTCTTGGCTAAACAAATCATGATGAGGGGACACTCACCCAGCTGAGCTTTACGCTTCAACAGTTCAGCAGAGCGTCTCCTTCTGGTACTGCCTGGACACTGCACGGCTGCGGAGATGAGAGGAAAAACAGGAAAAACTAAACAAAAACCCTTACACAAGGTTTCATTGTTTCATTGCACTGGTTGTGCTTTTGTCCAACCAGTGTTACCTTGGAATGATATTTAGGATTCAATGGACAAGATGCACAATTATAAACAGATTCATCACAGCTTTTTTGAACAGTTTTATCATTCTGTGGTACCCATACTGTTTCAGTTTTTATCCAAGAGCTGTCCAATCCATTTCCCCCCTACACATACAACAGATACACTATGTGGAATAAAGAACTGAGTCTTGCACTGGACTGCACTTTATCACCCATCCTACTGCTCATGTGCACTAAGACTGTTTACATATTTATATCTTTTAAGTATTTTTTTAAAAAATGTATTTGTACATAGTGTGCCTTTTTCTATTTTTTTTTTTTATATATAGCTGGGAGTCACCAATTGTAATTTCGCTGTGGGGAAACACAATGACAATAAAGATTCTTGATTCTCAATGTGTTCCTAACCCCTAAGCCCAACGCGCACAAGGAAGATATGTTGTAGTGGCTCAAAAATTGCTATAAAAGCAAGCAACAGTCCAAGAAAACACATATTTAGGTTAAGATGAGTTCCTTTTTGACACGAGATATGGGTTTTGCTCTTTCAATCATTGGTCGCTTTTAATGTAAATCTCTTGTGAATATAGGTTGTAACCCTACACTATAAATGAAGTATCAGCTTCGTACCAGACTTTTCAGAAGTGAATATCACCTATGTTTAACACACATAAAACAATATTCAGTATTAGGCACAAACCGACATATTAAGAGATTAGTTGGTTTGTATATTATTCTCCACCCAAAGCGACTCCAGGATCGCCTCACTTTCAGCAAACACACAGTGCAAACACGGCCTTGAGCTGCTACAAGGGGAAAACTGGATTCAAAGTGTTGACAGCTACTTCCTAATGAAAGCTAGTTTATGATGTTTTTCAATGTTCACTATAGTTTTTTTGTGTGTGTTTCTTTACTGGTGTTGCTATGTATAGGAGCACCAGTCAAGAAAACAATTAAATCATTATTTTTTTTTTTCCATTTTGATTTTATTTAACCTTTACTTAACCAGGAGAGATCCTGTTGATATTAAGAACCTCTTTTTCAAGGGAGTCCTGGCCAAGATAGGCAGTAGCAAATAAAAACACAGTTATGAAATTACACAGTTAAAACATGATTAAAATACGGAGGAAAAAAAAACAATAAGAAGAAGAAGAATTAAAATCATTAAAATCACCAGTATTACAGTACATGATGATTCCTGTGAACTACTCTGTGTTTTGCTCAGTAGCCTGACTGGAGAATCTAAAACAAGTAGGTATCTGCCTTCACATGTAAACACGTTAACAGCATGTACGATGGTGTCAACTCGGGAAGTTGCTCGAGTGAGAAACGGCTGAAATTCTCCAAACAGAACAGACAGCTGTTCCATGCTCATACATACTTTGTCTGGTTGTAGTTTTGAACCCGGTACTGGAGGAGTAAAGCGGTCCTGCATCTGTCCTGCATCAGTCCTGCATCAGTCCTGCATCAGTCTTGCATCAGTCCGGCATCTGAAAACACCCCCTTAGCATCCCGGCCTCCCCCACGGGTGCAGCCAATGTCTCCGTGCTCCACCACGTCCCAAATCTGAGCAGAAGGTTAATCAAGAATGAGGTGACATGACTTTATATTTTAAAATGATGCCTGTTCGGGTTAGACTTATTAAACCCACTGCATTCCAGTGTGTATTAAATCATGTCAATTAAAAACTGACTTTTAGAAGTATTGTGCATATTCACAAAGAAGGCATTAGTTCTTGTTGTTGCTATTTGGTTCTATGGCAACAAAATGTGGCACAATGTGGAAAATGGAGAATCTGAGAAAAATGTGGAGATTGTTTTATGAGTAAAGTCAATTCTATTTTAAACCCTTCTATCGATGATAGAAGTTGTCCTCATGATGATAAGTTCTTGAGGACAACTTATCAACCCTAACCCTCTCAGATAGAAATTCACGCACCTTCCTCTGTGTGAGTCTGTCCTTGTTGAGAAGATACACAGCGTTGTCCACAGCCACCAGGCTGACTTTTGCACCCGGGTCACCTCTGATCTGAAAGCTGAAGCTCTTCCCAGGCGCATAGTCTCTGCAAATGCCGTCCACTGGCCCGACTTTGAGCTGTAAGAGAAAATGAACACAGCAATAAACCAAACTTTTAATTATCCTGTTGGTTTGTACAACTTTTCTTGCTTGGTTTGCGTGGTTTACTTGAGCTTGACTCAGGTCAATATTGTAAAACTGAAATAGACAAAAGACAACAACAACAACAGAGAAAAGAAAATAAATCACTATACAAGCACTGACACATTCATGAACACAGCACGTATTAGACATGTACCGAACCCGACAGAAACCGTTCACCGACATATAACTCCAACTCTAACCCTCTAACCGCTAGTGAGGGTTCTCCAGGTAGGTATTTTCAGAGTGGCACAAGGTATGAAGGTGTGCCCGTTAAAGAACACGGCAGCCAGACTTTCCAGGTTAATGATGTTTATTGTTGTTGCAGATAACTCTGTGCTGCACTGGTAGACAACTGTGGCTACTTGTGGATAACTGTGGCTAGCTGTGGTTCTGAAACATCACAAACAGGAATACTGAATCAGTAAGACATTCAGCATAAATGTAACCACAATAATAATTATACTATGAAACAGTAACACAAATGCACATAAACACAATAACGAAGGGCAAAATATTATGCATGGCTCAGCATTTCAATCACATGACGGTAGCAATGTAGCCAAACCCGCTGGGACAGACAACATGGTGGGCTAATTGCTAAGCTAACGTCCGTCCTGTAAAGTGTCACTAAACGATCAACAAGTAACACTAAACAGTGCATAATCATGCTCTACTGGTGGAACACATGACCACTCACCTTCATCATTTACACACAGCAGGTTAAGGAAGAAAAAATGCAACATGCATCCAGTTCAGACATGTGCACAGGAGAGAACTAGCTAACAACTGTGCTGCAACATGGAGAAAAGCTACACACGAGGTGCGTTCAAGGACATTACGTAAAAAAAACACAAACATCCGATTAGCTCAACAAGGGAGGAAATACAACTATAACGCAACCCATACAACATCATGATCAAAATATGAGGGCTTTCTAACAACACTGTATGACATATTTCAACTATTTGACAAATTATAACAGAAACTTCTAACATGACATTTCTATTTGTGCTTATGTACACGTTTTACTCACAGACAAATAGTCTCCAAGGTAGCTTAGCTTAGCACAAAGACTGGAAACAGGTTAGAACTGTTAGCCTAGTTTAGCAAAGACTGGAAACAGGTGGGAACTGTTAGCTTAGCTTTGCACAAAGGCTGGAAACAGGTTAGAACTGTTAGTCTAGTAAAGACTGGAAATAGGTGGGAACTGTTAGCTTACCTTCGCACAAAGGCTGGCAACAGGTGGGAACTGTTAGCCTAGGTTAGCAGAAAGACACAACAGGTTAGAACTGTTAGCCTAGGTTAGCAGAAAGACAAAACAGGTTAGAACTGTTAGCCTAGCTTAGCATAAAGACTGGAAACAGAGGAAAACAGCTATCCTAGCTTAGCATAAAGACTGGAAAGAGGTTAGAACTGTTAGCCTAGCTTAGCATAAAGACTGGAAACAGAGGACCACGTTACCCATGAGCCTCTGCTCCTGGCTGGCTCAGAGACACGTTACCCATGAGCCTCTGCTCCTGGCTGCCTCAGAACCACGTTACCTATGAGCCTCTGCAATGATAATAATATGAGACAAAAAATGAACAAACTGAATAATAAAATAGCCATTAAAACATGCAAGATGACCCCTAAAGTAACTAAAGTAACAATGTGAGACCAAAAATGAACAAACTGAATCAAAAATAGCCATAAAAACATGCAAAATTACCCCTAAAGTCACTAAAGTAATAATATGAGACAAAAAATGAACAAACTGAATCAAAAATATCCATAAAAACATGCAAATTGACCCCTAAAGTCACTAAAGTAACAATACGAGGCACAAAATGAACAAACTGAAGCAAAAATAACCATAAAAACATGCAAAAGGACCCCTAAAGTCACTAAAGTGACAATATGAGACAAAACATGAACAAACTGAAGCAAAAATAGCCATAAAAACAGTCAAAATGATCCCTAAAGTCACTAAATCTTTACTGTACACATTACTGCCCTCTGGCGGACACAGCCGGTAACGACACTATTATTATTTGAGGCAAAGCTGGCGACATTACAGAGGAGCAGCACTTCCTGTTTCAACGTAAAACTGTCGTAATGCTATTATGCTAAAACGTGGTTTTGTGAGACTCAGAAGAATCTGCAGTATGAAACAAAATCTATTTAAGGACCACTAGCTTGTCTACAGTCTCAAATTGTGTTTGTTGTCACTATACGTTCAAAAATGAACACGTTATAGCTAATGTACAAATGCATTCGTGACCGGAAGTGTTAGCCGAGCTAGCGGAAGTGCTAACGAGGGTTTGCTATGACACGGACTAATATCTTAACATGCGTATTTCTAAAATAAATCCTCTGCAAGACACAGCGCTCTAGCTCCTTTTCCTGTCCCAGGTCTCACGTTTCAGCCTGATAGCGTGATCAGCACCTTTTAAAGAGACGCTGCTTGTAGCGCTGGAGTGAGCTTGTCACTAGCTTCTGATTAGCTGCTAGCTCGCTAACGCTGCCATCACGGAGATGCAGCTATAGATTGTCATTAGCTACATTGTGGATTCATTTCCTGTTTGGACGTGACTCGGACTATAACAAAAGTAATTGGAGCAAGTGGAGAGGCTAGCTGTCGTCAAATACGACTTGGTTTACACCAGAGATCCTTCTGAATCGACCAAAATCGCTTAGTAATACTTTTGACATAAAATGTACAATAAAGAAAGATGCTTTTACGTTGAAGATTAACAGGAAGTGCTGCTCATCTGTAATGTCGCCAGCTATACAGTTTATAATAATGTCGTGTCGTTACCGCCTGTGTCCACAAGAGGCCAGTAGCGCCCCCTCCTGTGACATGATCTTACATGAGAGAGATTAGATGACAGCAGAGACTCAGACACAAATCTCTGTCCCTGCAACCGATCAATAATCAATAACAACACTGATACATTATCAACCAATCATATTTTGGTCGTTTTGTACATGTTTCTGGTAGTTTTATCTCATATTTTGGTCATATTCACAGGACTCACCTGTTTTGAGAAAATCTCCACAACTCCTTGCACTGCTGGCATTTTCTGCACTTTTACAATTACATGTATTCCACAAGCCACTTTATGCTGATGTCACTTATAGTGTAGTAATACTGTATTTATTCATTTTTCATTCTTGTATATTTTATTGTTATTATAATTATCTTTACTGTAGTAAACTGTAGTTAGTGTTGCTCTGAAAGATTTTTGCTGCTCTAACACTGGAAATTTCCCCTGACCTGGGGAGTAATAAAGGACTGTTGTATATCTATGTGCAAGAACTGATACCTCATCTTCCTGTATATAGTCTTCTACATGGTATTTAAAAAAATCTGCGCATATATCCCTCTGGGATGGAAACTGATTATAGTTTACTGCTATGGTGTATGGCTCTGGCATTAAATATACTACATATATAGCTGGTGGTAAATTCAAAAATATGTAGACGAGCAAATCAAGTATAGTGAGGGTGATGCAGAGTAGATTGATGGAAATGGGCAGCTGGAAGCAGTGGGCTGGAGGAAGGTCAGCAGCAGCAGCATCCCACAGATGGAGATTAGGCCAGTTGGTGGGAGAACCACCACAGATCTGAAGCATCCAGCTCTGGTATCAGGGACACTCGGAGAAAGGACACAGGGAGAAACAGAGTGAGTGTAATGCTATAATGGTGTATATATATATATATATATATATATATATATATATATATATATATATATATATATATATATATATATATATATATATATATATATATACATATATATATATATATATATATATATATATATATATATATATATATATATATATATATATATACATACATACATACATACATACATACATACATACATACATATATATATATATATATATATATATATATTAAATATAATGGTAGATAAAGAAGGGCTCAGTGCATCCAGAGAGGTCCTCCAGCAGCCTAGGCCTATAGCAGCAGAACTAGGGGCAGAACTAAGGGACGTCCAAGAGGAAGACTCCAGCTAACCCCCTCAGGGTCCCCCAGTCAGTCCTAACTATAAGATTTGTCAAAAAGGAAGGTTTTAAGCCTGGTCTTAAAATTAGAGAGGGTGTCCGCCTCCAGAACCCAAACTGGGAGCTGGTTCCACAGGAGAGGAGCTAATAACTGAAGGCTCTGCCTCCCATTCTACTTTTAGAGAGACGTTACAGGTCACTTCTCCAAGTAAGCCTGCAGTCTGAGAGCGAAGAGTTCTGCTAGGATAATATGGTACTATCAGGTCTTTAAGATATGATGGAGAGTGGTTGTTAAGAGCTTTATATGTCAGAAGAAGGATTTTGAATTCTATTCTACATTTCACAGGAAGCCAATGAAGAGAAACCAGCATAGGAGAAATATGATCTCTCTTGCTAACTATCGTCAGTACTCTGGCTGCAGCCCTACACTGCACTACACTAACACTGATTTAGCAAGTCTGAGTTCTGAACCGTGGCTTTGGTACCAATAAGCTGGTTTTGTGTAATAGCCTAAAACTGCCTCAGATTGTTGACTGTGGTCATAAAGACTTATTTACTGAGCATTAAGAAACCTGCTTCTTGGAAAAAAAGAAAAGCATATGAATAACATAAAATGATATGATATAGAATAATAATTATAAATACAGTGATGTTACTTTGAACAGGTGAATGATCAGGGAGCCTCTGTCACTCAGGTTGTCTACAATCTGGAAGTTACTGATGTAACGATGCACTGAATTGGACAGCTGGACACACACATAAACAGAGTCAGCTGTTAGCTAGTTAGCAACGCCGCCGTCCTAAACATGTGATCATTCATGTCTCATCCATTAGAAGGTCATTATCATGATGTAGTAAACTTTTTACAAACTTTTATTTAAAATACTACATTCATTTTAAAGACACTTAAATACACCATTGACACAAGCTTTCAGATTTTTCTGCACTAGCACTAGAAGGTGATTACCATCTCCAGGTCAGAGTTTTCTGGGGTGAATCCAGTTGGTAGACTGATATCAAGAACCACCATCCTGACGTCTCTGGGTCCTAGAGCCCTGCTGTGAATGAGAAAAAGAACAGCACTGACAAAGGGCACGATGAATATACGACTATAATCAGCTGCTGTCACATTGTTCATGTAAAGGCATAACGTACAATCAGTCACTGATCAGATTAAAGTCTTTGAGCATGTGAGCAGCAGCATTTTAAAATGAGTTTGAAAGAAAAACCAGAGGAATCAGTCTTTACTGAGGCACACCAAGAATCCATGAAGAACTACCTGCAGCAGCAGACTAACAGATGTACCTGCATCTGCAGACCAACAGATGTTCTTCCACAGAGCTCTGACATCGTTTGTACTTCAAATACTATACTTATTGTATTATGAACTCTTATCATGCTCTATTTTTATTGCAAATAACACCAATTTGCACTTTATTGTAAATACTAAAAGTTTTTTAAGCTCACCTCTGTAAACACCAGCATTTTAGGCAGATTTGGGATGTCTGTTGCATGCTCATTCGCACAGTGGCCCTCTATCTTCTATGTAACACGTGAGTTCGTGCATACCTTGAATCTCCCTAAGGGAATGAATAAAGTACCTATCAGATAATGTACAGAGTGTCAGTCCACAGAGGAACTGGCACAAGATATTTTGAACTACCCAAAGCTGTGAAACTGTGAAACTGTGCCCTGCAATTTGTAATAAGGTAGTCGATATTGCTGCCGATCTAACGTTTTGCACAGTCGTGTACACGTATAACAACAACAACTACTTGATCTTGTCTGACTTTTCTACATCTGCTGGAGGCTTTTCTGGTCCGGGACAGTAGCAAAGCATTAATTAATGTACAGCTGTATATATTATATGGTGGGCTAGAGCGTATGTAATAGTGTATTTGATGTAATTATGCTCCAATGTGTTATTTTGATCTTAACAATAATGTATTCATTTGATCTTAACAAAAATAATACTAACAAAAAGTCCCTGAAGACGAGCACACACAGTCCTTGCATTGTGATGTATGCAAAACGTATGTATTTTAAGAGATTGTATGCGAGTGTTTTATAAATTCATTTTACTAAATTTACTCAGGTCAGCAGTCTAAATGCTTTGTTTTTTTTTTGCTAAAGTGCATTTGCTTTAATTTTTCACCCGTCTGAAGGACGTCGTGTAAAATATGTGATATAGTGTGAGAATTTGATCTACCGCTGGATCCTTCAAAAGTGACGTTGAGATCAAAGTGCTTGCAGGGCATTTTCTCTTCCACCTCATGCAGCTGATTGTAATAGGTCACAACCCGTGGTTGTCTTTCCCTGTACTGGAAAGAAAACCACGTGTAAGAGGCACAGAGGAGAAAACAACAAACAAACATAAGAGGAAAAGCAGACAGTAGCGTATAAGTATTGTACTCATAAACAAAGCCCTTAGCGGCAAGGTCTTTGTGATATTTCTGAAATACATTTAGAATGGATTGTTGCGGTTTCAGCACGTCATGAAAGTGAGACTCGAATGAGGTCAGTCTTGGTTAGTAACCCCATACTCCATTCATGTCATTCTACAACATTCTACAAGTCCATTCTTATGTATCGTGATAATACCTCTAGTATTCCTTGTCCATTTCCTCGAGCCTCTACTTCCAAATCAAGATTAGCAGGCAACTGCGAACAGAGAAGAAGATTGTCTGTGAAATGCATGTGGAAAAACCACATGAACTGATGCCCTCCAAACTCACCGTTCAGTGTTCTAAAACTCAACTGTAAGCTGTGTCAACTTTCAGCTTTTAACTCATCTGAATGGACATTCTTTGACTGTCTCTCACCCTGGAGGTACAAGCAGCATAGGCTGTCTTCGGGTTAAAATGGTAGCGGATTTCCTTGCGTCCTGTTATCCTGACGTCTACATCCAGACTGTGGTCATCAGGAGGGGGTTTGTGTATCAGGTACTCTGACCAGGTGTTTGACGCAGAGACCACCACCCAGCATGGTGGGCTATGAGAGGAAAAACAGACAGTAGCGTGTTTCATTTCACACATTTTAAAAACATCTTCTTTCCTGAATGACTTAATTGCCATTGAATTAATGTGACTAGTCAAGCCTGATTGAGAGTTCTGAGACCACCGTCTCGGGCACAGGGCTTCGATATTAGATATATTTAAATATATTTAATATTGCGTACAATAACATAGGTAAAGTAAATTACGGTGGACATAAATTACGCCCTCTGTCTTTCAGCTGACAGAATTTCAATGCTGGTACCTGAGTGGAGCCGAAGCCTCCTCCTTTTCTTCTCTGGCTGTTCAGCCATTTGAAGGGTGCAGCAGCTTCCTCCATTCGTCCCCACTTGACCAGAGCCAGCAGGGCATAGCCGGTCGCCTCCAGCATGAACAAGTGGTTTTCCCTGTCAAGCCAGTGGCTGAAACCTAGAGGAGTGAGAAAGAATTATAGGAACTTGCTGTGTGCGTTAGTTGGGGTTATTATCCGTTATTATCTGTTTTGAGACCTTGAAACGTCACTATCCTTAGGTCTTGACCTTGCAAACCCCTTTATATCCAGGAACTTTCTCATGTGGAGCAACTGTGTTAACCTCGAACAAAACACCAAAAGAAACAAAATGACCTTTGAATCAATATTGCTGGCTTCATCAGTCTGTTAAACTGTGACTCTCTCCCGAATATGCTGAACCCCAACTAAAAATACACAGTATGACTTACATTAGATCCTGATCCAACCAGTTTCCATGTCAGGATAATTTATGATTAAAAGTATAATTAATGAAGTGGCTGCTGTTGTGCCTCATGCGTTAATGTGCGCAGCTTTCTCGATTTGGAGAAACTCCTTATGTTGCAGAAAATTTAATAAATTCATAGGAAAGACTCCCACAAACAGCTGGAAGCAACCAACTAAACTTCAGCTCGTGTTAATATTTTGTCAAAACCCAGATTACATTTATTATTGGCAAGTGTCATTAACCTCAGTTTCAGGTTAATGACACTGTAACCCTAACACTGTAGAGCAAAATGAACTAGAACATCTTTTTGACACCTTGGAAGGAAACTGTGTCTTTAGTGCTCTCTGTAATATTTTTGGAGCATTATTGGCCCTGAATAGTGGAAAAGTCTTCCCTACATAGCTTCACACAAAGTATGCATCATGTGCTTGCTCTTTTGTTAATGCCTTTTGACTTGTGTCACGTTGGAAGTGATGACATGGAACTGCTAAAGGGCCATTGGTACTCCCGACTAAGCCACTGTGACTTTTACAGAAAAGTGAGCAGGATGCTAGTTCAGACAGAGTGCACATCTGAAAGAGACAGCATCAGTAATTGTCACTAACCTGCCTGATCCAAACCCTGAACCTTGTGCAGCGGCAAATGCATTCTGAAATAATTTATCAAATTCCTCTGTTAATTCTTGTGCACCAGACTTCAACAATAGTGAGATCTGACATTTGAATTCAATAAACTAATTGCACCAGGGAAAAAAATGCAGTTTAAAAACCACTGATTAAAGAATTGAAGCAACTTGAAGGGATAGTTTGATATGTTGGGGGAAAATAACACAAGATTCCATTTCTGCCAAGACTCAGATGAAAAGATGAATTTCATTTTAAGGACTTTGGAGGAAGGATTTAGTTCTCTCCAGAAAATAAAATGTGAAAACTCAAAGTTCTAGCAGATGAGAGTTGTATGTGCCTTTTTTTTGGACAAATGAAACAAGGCATACCTGGAGCTGCACCTCTGAGTAAAAGTTCATGAAGAGTGGTGGGCAAGCCGTCCAAAGCCAGGGCATAAGAGGCGATGGCCACCGTGTATGGTCTCCTCTCCCCACAGGCTTCGTCAGAGCTCTCTTCAAGTAGGCTCATGTTGAACGGATGGCTTCCTACAGCAGACAGGCAGATGATAGCTTTGATACAATCACTTCTCATTATAAAAATAATAATGCACAGAAGACTAAAGACAACTGCTATACTAACAATAATGCTGACTTCCATAATTACCTCCACATTTACACCTGGACTGCTGCAGTGGATCCCTGCCTGCTTGAGCGCATTGTGGACAAATGTGGGACCGATGTGGACAAAGGCGGTCAGAGTTGTCTCTGGGTCGTCACCACAGAGACCACCCTGGAGAAATGGATAGCAAAAAGAGGCTTTGAATAAACTCTGGAAAGCTTTTAGACATCACGTCAAGTTGGTTCTAAGTTGTGAATCCCATGATTTTTATATATTTACTCCTCAGCCTACTTTTTGCATGTCAGCCTCAGCTTGTAATGTTTTATGTTTCTCATGATGCCTTTTAAAGTGAACTCCAAACACCTGTTCTGTATCGACTCTAGTCAGTCAGCAGAGTAATTATAGAGAAATTATAGATTACACTTGTTGCTGCATTGAATTAAAGTAAACTTTGCTTAAAGTTTTTTTTTTAAAAAAAGATGACAAAAAATATATTTTCCAATTATTTTACCTGATAATACCTGATTTCCTCATTCAACCTTTAAATGAAAATGTGCATTTTAAAGAAGAATTGAGTTTTTATGCCTGTGTCTGGCTGGAGCCTGTCCCAGCTGAAAATGGAGGAGAGGTGGTGCTCACCCTGCACAGGTTGCCCATCATTCATATAGTAGACAAACAACAATTCATCTTCACATTCACGTTGCATTCAGACTATTAAGAGAGGTCCGTTACCATGACCTGCATGTCTTTGCAGTGTGGGAGAGAGCTGCAGCATCTGGTTAAACACCGAGACAACATGCAAACTCCACATTAACATCAACAGACACTGATTTAAAGACAGGCCTCTATACTCAAAAGATATATGACCAGTGTGATCTTGTTATTGTTTATAGGGTTATTGCTTGTATAGTTTTTAATCTTAAGCATCATTTGTTTAAAAAATTGGGGGGTTAGCTTAAGATTAAGTGACTATCAAGTCATCAAGCAACAAAACGGCCTCAGATGTCACAGCTGTTTCTGTTTTTACTATTTAATATAACGTTTATGGCCCTTGAATACAAAAGGTACAGAGGATTGGATAACAATGAATTCCAATAATTTACATGGGAAAAGAAGCAAGGACTAGAGCTAAACATGGTGTATTTAGAGTGCGTGTGTAAGTGTCTTACAGTCATGGTCGTGCTGTAAACGGGGTTGTCTTCTACGTAGATTTTCTCTCTATGCCGGAATTTATTCTTCACCAGGTAGAGCAGAGGGTCACACACTTGTTGCTCGTTGATGCCGATGATGGCAAAATGGCCATCATCAGCCACACCTTCACCACGTACGCTGTGATCCTGACATTGAGGTAGCCTCAGATTAGCCAACATTTAGTCACTCACCTATGATCTAACGTACACTGTTTATCAGACAAAGTGGTTTAAATTAGTTTTCTCCAGTAGTTCATTTTATGCATGGACGTATTTACTCTTTTTTTTTTTTTTTTTGTCCAGTGTAGCTTAAAATCCACATTATTGGATAAACCCAACTCTTGGGTTCTGAAAAAAACAAATTCAATGTCACCAATGAAACTGAAATACTCTTAGCTCGTGAGTTGAGAGAGTTGATTAGAAACGGAAAATATAATATTTAGGTAGTACCATGTGCTTGCTCCTGTGCCCCGTATCCGCCGTACAGAGACACAGGAGCCACCGCTCCTTCTGTATGCCAGCTGGTTCTCATAGCCTGAAAACAACACAAAAGAATTCAAAGAAAAGATACAAGGATTGAGAAAGTTTGACTTGCACTGTGAAAGAATAATTTATTCCAAAATCATCCATCTTTCTGTCCAGTTAGCTAACAAACCATCTAACTACCGAAGAGGCTATAATTCATCTTTGAAATAAACTGATTATCATCCGTCCACCCACCCGTCTGTCCGTCCATCCGTCCCTCCATCCATCCATCCAAATATCCATTGATCCCATCCATCCATCCATCATCCATCCATCCATCAGCTAACCCTTTGTTCAGCTATGTATCCAACAATCCATCCATCCTTTTTTTCCACATACACCACAAAATTAATACATTTATTTATGCCCATCCAGTTTACCTATTTTATTAATTTCATTTTCTAGTAGATATCCTGTTTGACTTGTAACAAATCCACTTATTCCTGTGTTCTCTCTCTGTTTCACCTCTCCTGATGTATTGGATAGCCTCAGCCTTGCGTTGCACTCCTACACTCTCCCAGCTGTTGCTTCGGTCCAGGTACAGGGTGGAAATGAGTGGCAGAGTGATGGAGGCCAAGTTCTGCTCCACACAGCCACCAGGCATTCGGATCAGAGACGCCAGAGAGTCCTCGCTGATTGAGTTATCAATGCTGTCTGCCAACACACACTGCCTGGAAAGAAAGGAAGAGGAGGAATTAGGAATCAGTCATATCACTGAAGTTAATTTTTAATCCTCATCGGCTGTTGGTCACTGACGGAGAGAGACACAGAGTTTGGCACAACTAACTCCAGTTCAGGCTTGCCACTATGAACTGTCTGCGTTCCTGCAGAGGATGGAAACATGATGACAACATAATGACACAGGCAACAAAAAAGGGACAAAAAATTGGACAAACAAGTTACAAAGCAACAAAAAATGGACAAACAACCAAAATAAGACAAAAAATGACAAAAGAGAGAAACAAAGCGACAAAAATTAGACTAACAACACAAGCGAGACAAAAAACACAAAGCCACAGAAAGGATACACAAAAACAATGAATAAAGCAAAACACAAACTGACAAAAATAAGACAAAAAACACAAATGAGACAAAAAGGAAACACAAAACGACAAAAACAAGAAACAGAACGACAAAAACGTGAGACAAACAACAAAAGATGACAACAAAAGTGTACGTCCCCAATCTATTTGAATACGTCCATATGTGGGGGTGGGTCTACGAGGTCTACGAGAAGAAAATTCAAGTTAGGTACAGATTTTTTCTCACCAAAACTCTATATGTGTAAGTCTGCCCCTGAGGTCCAACAGACGTCTTGGGTGTGCTTCGTCCTTCTTGATACATTCGCAATGCTAATTTCGGGAATTATTTTTATGTGTTAATTTGCACGAATTCTTCCTTCTTTTCTTTCTTGACACATTGTTGCATTTTGTGGCACTATTTATGAATCAGTGAAAAAGTCTGAAGCCACTGGTAGGAATGTGAATCACTCCAACATGCTACCAGGGCTCCAAAACTTGCTCTAAATGAAAAGTCTTGGTATTTGGCATTAATGTATCGAACACTTTGGTTTGTGATAAAAGCCAATCGTTAGTCTCAACTGTACTAATGTGTTGAGCAGGGTTAGTTAGCAAAGGTTTGCCTGCTAAAACCTGGTGAACATGATAAATATAGCACTAAATTTAAAACCATTGTGTTAAAAAGTTTCAAAATATCCAGCTAACTGTGTATAACAGCTAACTAAACCTTTGCAGCTAACTGGATACACAGTTGATAAAGCTGAGGTGCAGTAATTACCAAAGTTATATCGGGAGAGCGTTATTTTCTCTCGTCTGGAAGTATGACTGACAGTCCAGGGTTGAGAGGAGGTGGTGGGAGCTGCAGTTGTGGTTGGTGGGGTGGTGGGAATCTCTGTGTCAAACACCTGGTCCCTGTAAGTGGCGCAGCAGTATCGGAAAGCTCGGATGCATTCCCAGCCCTGAGTGATGTAGAGGGAACGTCGCGTGCAGGAATACGGCATCGGGATCTCCCTGAGGCCGTCTTTACAGCAGCAATGCTGCAGCTTCTCCTTGTAGTGGCTCTCTGAAGGCACAAGGACAAGAGACGAGCAACCAGTCATCAGAAAGAAACCCAACCCTCAGAACTCTTTTTTTCTTTTTCTAAATCAACAGTTGATAAAAGTCCAATGTCATTATACATTGCACTTGTAACTGCTAGTGCAGAACCTCAATAGAATCATTATCAAATCTGCCAGTTTCATTCAGCTGTTTAGCTTCTTTTGTATTTAAGAGCACATTTAATAAAAGACTGAAATGCCAGACAAAGTTGGTGAAGAGTGGGTGAAGAAAATTACAAATTTAGCAGAAAAAAAGACAAATGTTTGTTTCTAGACATGGAAAAGACTCTTCCAGACCAAATGCAAATAAATATTAAGCACTAGTGTGTAAAACAGCAACTGCTTTCTAACACAACGGTCTCATAACATTTCCATGTCAGCTTGCTGTGGGTTCTTCTCCCCTGAAGCTTGTCAATTAATCCAATGAATTATTATTATTATTATTATGAGATCACTATACACAACAAGTCAGCCTAAAGGTAGAAAGCACTGAAAGATGTGCAGAAATTATATACCGACTAATCTCAGTTAGTGCAAATCACCCGTCAGGTGGGAGAAGTGCTCATTCCGCTTGTTCTTGGCTAAACAAATCATGATGAGGGGACACTCACCCAGCTGAGCTTTACGCTTCAACAGTTCAGCAGAGCGTCTCCTTCTGGTACTGCCTGGACACTGCACGGCTGCGGAGATGAGAGGAAAAACAGGAAAAACTAAACAAAAACCCTTACACAAGGTTTCATTGTTTCATTGCACTGGTTGTGCTTTTGTCCAACCAGTGTTACCTTGGAATGATATTTAGGATTCAATGGACAAGATGCACAATTATAAACAGATTCATCACAGCTTTTTTGAACAGTTTTATCATTCTGTGGTACCCATACTGTTTCAGTTTTTATCCAAGAGCTGTCCAATCCATTTCCCCCCTACACATACAACAGATACACTATGTGGAATAAAGAACTGAGTCTTGCACTGGACTGCACTTTATCACCCATCCTACTGCTCATGTGCACTAAGAATGTTTACATATTTATATCTTTTAAGTATTTTTTTAAAAAATGTATTTGTACATAGTGTGCCTTTTTCTATTTTTTTTTTTATATATAGCTGGGAGTCACCAATTGTAATTTCGCTGTGGGGAAACACAATGACAATAAAGATTCTTGATTCTCAATGTGTTCCTAACCCCTAAGCCCAACGCGCACAAGGAAGATATGTTGTAGTGGCTCAAAAATTGCTATAAAAGCAAGCAACAGTCCAAGAAAACACATATTTAGGTTAAGATGAGTTCCTTTTTGACACGAGATATGGGTTTTGCTCTTTCAATCATTGGTCGCTTTTAATGTAAATCTCTTGTGAATATAGGTTGTAACCCTACACTATAAATGAAGTATCAGCTTCGTACCAGACTTTTCAGAAGTGAATATCACCTATGTTTAACACACATAAAACAATATTCAGTATTAGGCACAAACCGACATATTAAGAGATTAGTTGGTTTGTATATTATTCTCCACCCAAAGCGACTCCAGGATCGCCTCACTTTCAGCAAACACACAATGCAAACACGGCCTTGAGCTGCTACAAGGGGAAAACTGGATTCAAAGTGTTGACAGCTACTTCCTAATGAAAGCTAGTTTATGATGTTTTTCAATGTTCACTATAGTTTTTTTTTTGGTGTGTTTCTTTACTGGTGTTACTATGTATAGGAGCACCAGTCAAGAAAACAACTAAATCATTATTTTTTTTTCCATTTTGATTTTATTTAACCTTTACTTAACCAGGAGAGATCCTGTTGATATTAAGAACCTCTTTTTCAAGGGAGTCCTGGCCAAGATAGGCAGCAGCAAATACAAAACACAGTTATGAAATTACACAGTTAAAACATGATTAAAATATGGAGGAAAAAAAACAATAAGAAGAAGAAGAATTAAAATCATTAAAATCACCAGTATTACAGTACATGATGATTCCTGTGAACTACTCTGTGTTTTGCTCAGTAGCCTGAATGGAGAATCTAAAACAAGTACGTATCTGCCTTCACATGTAAACACGTTAACAGCATGTACGATGGTGTCAACTCAGGAAGTTGCTCGAGTGAGAAACGGCTGAAATTCTCCAAACAGAACAGACAGCTGTTCCATGCTCGTACATACTTTGTCTGGTTGTAGTTTTGAACCCGGTACTGGAGGAGTAAAGCGGTCCTGCATCTGTCCTGCATCAGTCCTGCATCAGTCCTGCATCAGTCTTGCATCAGTCCGGCATCTGAAAACACCCCCTTAGCATCCCGGCCTCCCCCACGGGTGCAGCCAATGTCTCCGTGCTCCACCACGTCCCAAATCTGAGCAGAAGGTTAATCAAGAATGAGGTGACATGACTTTATATTTTAAAATGATGCCTGTTCGGGTTAGACTTATTAAACCCACTGCATTCCAGTGTGTATTAAATCATGTCAATTAAAAACTGACTTTTAGAAGTATTGTGCATATTCACAAAGAAGGCATTAGTTCTTGTTGTTGCTATTTGGTTCTATGGCAACAAAATGTGGCACAATGTGGAAAATGGAGAATCTGAGAAAAATGTGGAGATTGTTTTATGAGTAAAGTCAATTCTATTTTAAACCCTTCTATCGATGATAGAAGTTGTCCTCATGATGATAAGTTCTTGAGGACAACTTATCAACCCAAACCCTCTCAGATAGAAATTCACGCACCTTCCTCTGTGTGAGTCTGTCCTCGTTGAGAAGATACACAGCGTTGTCCACAGCCACCAGGCTGACTTTTGCACCCGGGTCACCTCTGATCTGAAACCTGAAGCTCTTCCCAGGCGCATAGTCTCTGCAAATGCCGTCCACTGGCCCGACTTTGAGCTGTAAGAGAAAATGAACACAGCAATAAACCAAACTTTTAATTACCCTGTTGGTTTGTACAACTTTTCTTGCTTCATACCACACATCACTTGCCACATACAACAACAACAAAAAAAATGCAAACAGTCAAACAATAAAGATGAGAGGAGTCCAAATTAGCTCACAATGATACAGTCATGTCTTCACAAAAGCAACAGTGGACTATGTTTGGATGCTCTGCAGAGTATCCATCATCAGGAAATACGGCCCACCAAGTGAAACAGTAATGACTGCAGTCTGTGCGCTTCATTGTTGGTTTCAGCCTTTCCATGAGACTTGTTGATTGCCAGGAAAGTTCACAATGTTGACCATTCAATTCATTCATTCAAATTCATTCCAGAGTTACAAGTGAAAAGTGAAACGTTGTCAGATATGGAACAGTCACTCTGTCTGCCACCTTAGACACTGAGTTGAACACTCACCCCTCCAACACAGGAATCTGCCACATCTATCCAGATGGAGTCTGACACCACCTCTTCAAGTGCAAGCCAGGGAATACTGTAGAATGCCACAAAGCGAAACGATGGCATCATCTCTGGTGTGACTGACAGTACAACACTGGTGACCACTTGGCCAGTGACATTCATGCGCTCAGCAGTTATGATTTTGCCTTTATTGAGCACCTGGCAGAGTTTTGAAGAGAAAGACAGCATTTAATTCAGAGTTGGTTTCATTCAGCTTTATCTTCTGATTTCCAGGTGTAAAACTTGTGTGTCTCACAAGGTAGGTGATGTGTTTGACAAATTCTCTTTATGTCTGCTCAACAAGAGATATGCTGAGCTTCAGGGACAGTCTGTCTCCTACAGACACTGTGTTGGTTCCTGTGGAGATGTACAAGTAGTTTCTTTGTCGCGAGGTGAAAGTCACGTAGGGCTGAACAGTGATTTGTTGTTTGGCCTGCTGCTCAGGTCTGAGGCCAGCCTGTGTGCTCTCTGCCTGCAAAGCAGATGAAATACAAAACATTTGAAAGTTTGTGGCAGTTTTGTCCTCATAAACCCAAAACTGGATGTCCCATTGTCCCACAGCCAGCATCATAAGCAGATAACATAAAGCACCAAAAATCAACAATACAAACTTGTGACATTAAAAAAAATCTCAGTCAAGAATACTTTTAACGGTAAAAAAAACAATATAACCCTAACTAATTTGCTCATCAGAGCTCTAATGTGCTTATTAGTCATCAGAGCTGTTCCTAACTAACTTTCTGCGAATTACCAGTCAAACAATCTACTAATCATTTCAGCTCTACACTAACACAATGTTCAGTCCAACGGAGCTCCTATCACTGGATCACATCCAGTGATGGGAGCTCTGTTGGAGTAAAGGCAGCATGCAGTCCTACGAACAGTGATGGTCTGTGCACGCTGATCGCTGGGCATGTTGATGGAGGCTCTGGCGATGCCGGAGGAGACGACCCACGGTGTCTCCAGCAAATTCAGCTTGACCGGGACGTTGCGGGCCGGGGAGCCATCGTGGTGGCTCACTTGGATCTGGATGGGATGGCCAGAATTCATCTCTGTGACTTGACGCATTTTATTTCAGCAACACTTGTATTCAAAAATGACACATGATGATCCTTACTGTGAAGTCCAAAGGCAGGCCTGGTTTGAAGTACTTTGGCATGTCTTTGAAGAATACGATATAAGGAGACTCTACGATTTTAATCCCAGTCTTTTCGGCCTCAACCAGATCGCTTCCTGTTAAAACAAGCGTGAAACGGGAGTTTAGAACTTCCCGTGGCCATTCACTAGAATAATTTCATAAACACAGAATCGAAATTGCATATTTATGAATTTGCGATATTTGCAATAATATAAAGGGTTAGATAACCCTATCTGAACAGAAAAGAAAATGACTAAACTTGTGGTGAATTTGGGTGAACCCTACTTGAGGTTTGTTCTGGACTGTTTCAAATATGACATTGTACAAACTTTGAGTCATTTTTGGGACATCGAAAACTACTTTTTACCCAAACGCCAGCAACATGTCCCACATTTCCTAAAAGTATGACGCATTGCAAAGTCCAAGTTTCTGATGAGTTTGGTTTACCGAGAGGGCCGAAGGGCATGTTGATACACTTTTGACTTCAGGCCACATTGTGTAATTACACAGTTAACACAATAGATACTGGCATATAATAGATACTGACATAATTAAGACATACTGGAGAGTTGGTCTTTCCAGGCTGTGGCACAAAGAAGTACAAAGCGAACTCAACAAGCTGAACATTAACTGATAGAATCACAGGCAGCAAGACAGCACGATTAAAACCACAACAGTAAATAGGCCAAGTCCCAGTTTGTTTAAAATTTTCACAGAGATTTTTCATAGATTTATGTGCATTTTGAGATTATTTACTTTGATCAGTCATTGTCAGTCATGCTCACAAGGACTGGAGCCCAGATGAAAAGTAGGTGGAAATAAATTAAGTCAGAAGATGCAACAGTGCAACTCCATTTCCCAAACATTGTGTTTCTACAACACTAAACTGCATTCTTGTTTACATTTTTAAAGACTGGGATTAATGTCCTACATGGAACCATCCTTCTTTATTTCCTGAGTGCCCGCTTCTTTTTGACCTCAGTGCCATCATCAAAACTGAGGGCACTCAGAATTTTATTTTTCCTGTAAAGTGTTTACTTCAGTCAATATTTTGGCCACAACTATTAACATATGTAAAGAAAATTGCTGTCAAACAATCTAGCACAATGTGAATAAAAACAACACACTCAAAAATTTATGTCAGATCTGAAAAACTAGCCTTTTTCAGGCTAGAGAACCCAGAAGTGTGAAATTTGGCTAAATGGCTCTGTTCCAATGAGTCATGCCAGTGAGCCTGTATGCACAATTAAAAAAAAGGCCCTGGAGCTGGAAAAACTGATCAGGATGTCAGCTATGAAACAAGGACTATGAAAGCATTATTGGTCAAATAATCTTAGGTCAGCTAAGACTTTCAAGGAATTGGAAATGGCTGAACTCATTTCCAGTTCCTCCAACCTATTGTGGACTATTACCCATTTCAATGACTCCAGTTTGATGAAAATGTTTGACCAAGAGGCAACATGTGACTTACTATTGTCCTCATAAGTACACAAATGTCAGCTATGACAAACTTTACATTTCTGGTTGTTGATTAATCCAAAAATATTTGATTTATGGGCATTAGGGCTGAACAAATATTTGATATGCCATCAAATTTTGAAGCTATGCAAGTGCTAATTTGCAAAGGCTGCAGTCTAGGATAGACATTATGCTGCAGGTCTGACCTAAGGTTTATTTTCTATTATTTCTTTAACTTCATTGCAGAATGTGGAGAGTTCAGATGCTGCTTCTGAGCCATGAACCTGGTTTCTGTGTCAGTTAATTTAGAGAAATGTCCCACTACTCTCAGAAATAATCGGTTTTATTAGTACTACTTCATCTATTCATTTAAAATGTTAGAAATGCATGTATGGTGCAATTTAGGTTTTTAAGCTCTCACCCTTGCATTAGAATACAGCGCAGTTAATATTTTGCATGTGTCTCATGTGGTCCTGATCATCACATGTATTAGATCTATTCCAGTGAATATTATCTTTTAACATCATCCTTTTGAAAATTTGCATTTAGATGCTGAAGTTTCCATAGTCGCTGCGAGAACACTCTCACTGAGTAATATCTCTGTTTTATAGTTTATTGCCAACGTTTTCAAGCATTCCTTAGTTGTAGCCAAGTTTGCTAAGTAGCATTCTAAGTAGCATTCTAAGTAGCCAAGTAGCATTCTAAGTAGCCAAGTAGCATTCTAAGTAACATTCTAAGTAGCTAAGTAGCATTCTAAGTAGCATTCTAAGTAGCTAAGTAGCATTCTAAGTAGCCAAGTAGCATTCTAAGTAGCATTCTAAGTAGCCAAGTAACATTCTAAGTAGCATTCTAAGTAGCCAAGTAGCATTCTAAGTAGCCAAGTAGCATTCTAAGTAGCCAAGTAGCATTCTAAGTAGCATTCTAAGTAGCCAAGTAGCATTCTAAGTAGCATTCTAAGTAGCCAAGTAGCATTCTAAGTAGCATTCTAAGTAGCCAAGTAGCATTCTAAGTAGCATTCTAATTAGCCAAGTAGCATTCTAAGTAGCCAAGTAGCATTCTAAGTAGCATTCTAAGTAGCCAAGTAGCATTCTAAGTAGCATTCTAAGTAGCCAAGTAGCATTCTAAGTAGCATTCTAAGTAGCCAAGTAGCATTCTAAGTAGCATTCTAATTAGCCAAGTAGCATTCTAAGTAGCATTCTAAGTAGCCACGTAGCATTCTAAGTAGCATTCTAAGTAGCCAAGTAGCATTCTAAGTAGCATTCTAAGTAGCCAAGTAGCATTCTAAATAGCATTCTAAGTAGCTAAGTAGCATTCTAAGTAGCATTCTAAGTAGCCAAGTAGCATTCTAAGTAGCATTCTAAGTAGCCAAGTAGCATTCTAAGTAGCATTCTAAGTAGCCAAGTAACATTTTAAGTAGCATTCTAAGTAGCCAAGTAGCATTCTAAGTAGCCAAGTAGCATTCTAAGTAGCATTCTAAGTAGCCAAGTAGCATTCTAAGTAGCATTCTAAGTAGCCACATAGCATTCTAAGTAGCATTCTAAGTAGCCACGTAGCATTCTAAGTAGCATTCTAAAGTAGCCAAGTAGCATTCTAAGTAACATTCTAAGTAGCCAAGTAGCATTCTAAGTAACATTCTAAGTAGCATTCATTAGTTGTAGCTAAGTTTGCGTGTTCATTCCATTTTCTTAAAGAAAAAAACTTGATAACTTGCTCGGGTGGATATTCTAACAATTACCTACTGAACTTGTGCCATCTGTCCAAAATTCTACGACCAATTTGGACACATAAGTTACACAAGTACCAAGTTATTAGCTTAACAAAACCTCCGTCAGCTAACTGGTAGTGATGTTACGAGAGGTGCCGAGGCTTCAAAGCCTGTGTCGAGTAATGGAGGGGGCGTTTCCACGAAGCGCATATCGAGGCTTTCTTCGTTTAGGGGAGGAGACAAAAATGATGACATCTGAAGCCTCGCTGCCTGGCTGAACCACATGACTGCTTCGGAAAGTGGTTCAGATTTTGCCATGAGGTTTGACAGCAATATAAACCCCTCAGGCTCCGTTCAAAATGTTGGGTTTTTGATAGAGAGTTGCGGTCAGTTGAGAGTTTTGATAGTTTGGGTACGAGAGTTTGGATAGCGCTCATATTGTTTGGAGATAGTTTGGAGATTCAGGAGAGTGAGGAGAGAAGGATAGGAGATAGGATTATGGAGCCAGCTAGGAAGAGGAGGATTTCGCCTGTATGGGAACATTTTGATTTGATAACACCAAATCAGGTAAGCTAAATCTAACATTACACACACATTAGGTTTGCTTATCAAGAACTGTATTTTTCACTGTTTCTTATTTTATTCATAGGTGAGGTGTTTATTGTGTTCCAAGGAGTTGGGGTACAATAACAACACCTCATTAATGCTAAGGCATTACCGAGCCTTGCATGAGAATAAGGAGGAAACTGGAGCTTCACCCAGCCAAGGTAAGTCATTACAATATTACAAACACACTATCACAATTTTTCCATGTTGACTTATGTGTATTGTGCAAATAAAGACAGGTAACCGACACTGTATTTATTCTCTTTTAACCAGCCACCAGAAAACAAGGAAGGACACACAGCCCTTCAGTATTGTGGATGATGTTGGATTCAGGGCATTTGTGTCCAAATTGGATCCCAATTATGTTCTTCCTACAAGGCAGGTATGTATGGGTGCATGCATGAAACAAATGAGAACTTTATTGTATGTCTAACAATTCAGCAGTACATATTTTTTCCTTTAGGCTCTGAAGGCCATGATGGAGCAAGTATGAATCAGCTAAGGAGAAGGCTAAGGCTAAAGTGGAAAAGGTGGATGCTGTTAGCCTAACTTCTGACATGTGGACATCCATCAACATGCCATTTGCATTGTTGCATGTCATTTTGTGGGTGAGAACACCAGGCTCAGTTCAGTGCTGCTAGGAGTGCAGGCATTCCCCCAATCAAACACTGCTGAAAATGTAGCTTGTGTGAAAGCTTCTCTGATGCAGGAATGGGGAATCACCAATAAGGTGACATGCATGGTCACTGATGGTGCTCCCAATATGGTTGCCTGTGTGAGACAGTTGAAGCTTCGGCACCATATTTGCACTGCACATACACTGAATCTTACCGTGAAGAAGGCACTTGACCAGCACCCTGTGCTCTCTGGCATCCGGGCCAAAGCAAGGAAGCTGGTTGGCTACTTTAGAAGCAGCACCACTGCTATGGTATGCTCTTTCCCTTTATTCCAATTTCTAGTAACTAATAATTTGTCTGTGTTCCTACTGCAGTGATTTAATGGCTTACTCTTCTGTATCTTTAAAGGAGAAACTTATGTAGCATGGTGAGCTGAGAAAGGTGCAGAGACTGAATATTCCTTGGAGAAAAGATGGCAGATCTCCGTTTGTCAGGCGAACAGAGGCAGTAACCGGTCTGGCCTTTTAATGACAACCCCCCAGAGCGTGGGAACCAAAACAGAAAAAAAACAAACAGGGGAAGGCGCATGCGTACTACAACAACACCCGCTTACATTTGCCCCCCCCTTCAACTAGAAATGTCCCCATTTCACATGAAACAAAAAAAACAAAACAAAACATGGAAAATGGATACACATGAAGACTCCACTCAAATCATCACATAATCATTGTAACGAGCAGGTGCCTTCATGTGACATCCAGCACGAGAAACATGTACTAGGGCACCCATACATAAAGGAAGCTCACCCGAACCAGACCCATCAGTCACATCCCCCCTCTCTGGTGATGAGGGGGTGCGGCCCAGAGGGTCATCACATAACAGAACAGGATCCAGGGGCACCTGTGGAAGTGAACATAAAGTGGCTGATTTTGCCGGGCCAGCCAACGGGAAAGTAGTGGGCAAACAGTAACGGCGCAGCCTGTCATAATGAACAGTCTGGAGGGGAGCTTCATCTTCAAAAGGGCTACCAATGACATATGTAACCCCAGTCATGTCATCCCTGTCCAGTCTCTGTCGAACAACATATGGACCTTTCCAGTGTGGTGCTAGTTTGCGGCGGCTTTCAGTCGGATCATTTAACCACACCAAATCACCTACATCATAAGGACAGTGTCTCTGTTTAGCGTCATAGTAAGCACTCTGTCACTTGCTGTCACACTGTTGTCTCGAGTCAGTTGAAAAGCAGTGTCCAAGCGTCTGCGGAGGGAAAGAACAAAGTCATCTAAAGAGTCGTGCACCTGGTCAACTTGCAGTCGCGGACCTAATAACACCTCCACAGGAACACGAGCTTCCCTACCATGAGTGAGGAAATAGGGCGTGAATCCTGTGCTGGAGTGCATGCTCGTATTGTAAGCAAAAGCAACCTGCGGTAGAAAGGAATCCCATTCACCTTCACACACCAACAGGATCTTTGCAAGCTGATCAATGACAGTTCTATTCAACCTCTCCACCATGCCATCAGATTTCAGATTGTAGGGCGTGGTATGTGTCTTCCTCACACCCAACATCACACACAATTGTTTAACCACCTCAGATTCAAACTGCCTCCCCATGTCAGTGTGAAGCAACTCCATCACACCATGCTCCATGACAAAGCTGAAAAGGCACTCAGCCACCGTAGTAGCTTTTTGGTCAGCAACTGCATACAAATTCACAAACTTTGTGAAATAGTCCTCCACAGCTAACACATACCGGTTGCCTTTTGAGGTAATGGGCAACTCCAGTATGTCCGCTGCAACACGCTGAAAGGGGCGCTGAGCTAAGGAAGTCCTAATTGGAGCCCTGTGGTGGGGCACTGGGGACTTGCGTCTCTGACATGCATAACACTGGTCACACCACTCCCGAATGTCACGATACATACAGGACCAGTAGCACACACTATGCGCACAGGCCACGGTACGCTCAACTGCTAAGTGGGCGGACAAGGGGCCACCATGCAGGTGACGTAAAACCTCAGAAACCAGGGCAGAAGGCACAACAACCTGACGAGTCTCCTCCACATCTGTTAGTGCGAAAACCCTACACACAATCCCATCAAACACAGTCAGGCGAGGAAACTCATGCCACAAAATCTTGAGACCCCGACTACTACCTTTAAGTCTCCCTTTAGGAGGCCTCTCGCCCTCCCTGAGCCACTCCAGAACCCATTTAATGTCTGGATCATCCTGTTGGAGGCGCCTAATGTCTGACCCGTCATGAAAAAGAGACTGGATCACAGCCTCGTCATCCGTCACAGCATGCTCAGGAGAGGTGGGTAGGCCAAGGTCTGGTGCTTCCGAGGGACCCTCCAATGGAGTCTCAACACCACACACAGCACCAGACTTGTCATCCACAACAGTCACAGTCTGTGTCCCAGAGATTACCAGTGGCCCGGGGGCTTCAGGGCAGCGAGACAAAGCATCAGCATTAGTGCGATGCACTCCACTCTTATGTACAATCACCCAGTCATACGGGTCCAGCTCCAGCGCCCAGCGACTCTGCCGGCCTGTCCTGTCATTATCAATGGGGAGCCACCTCAGGCCAAGCAAAGGTTTGTGATCCGTAACAATAGTAAAATGCCATAGGCCCAAGTAATGTCTGAAATTGCGGACCGACCATACAATAGCCCATAACTCTCTGTCATATGTTGACCACCGATGCTCTGTTGCTGTGAGAGCATGACTGGCATATGCAACAACTCTCTCAAGTCCATCTATCACTTGTGTTAGCACTGAGCCAATAGCAACCTGGGACGCATCGGTGTAGAGAACAAAAGGCTGTGTGAAATCAGGATGGCACATCACCGGTTCAGCACAAAGAGTGTCTCTCAGAAACTCAAATGCCCCCTGGCACTCCGCAGTCCACTGGAATGGAACATTCTTCCCAGTAAGGTGTACAAGAGGAGAGGCACGAAGAGCAAAATCTTTCACAAACCTCCTGTAATATGAGCAGAGGCCAAGAAAGGCACGGACTTCAGTGGCAGAACGTGGAATAGGCCGGACCAGTAAGCGGATGATCGAAGATGGCGGACAGTACGCACGCAAAGTTAAAACCTCCCTGAGGTCGGTGAACTAGAACTCCACTAAACTCCAAAAGTGGACGCGAAACTGCTGGATATTATATCATGAGTGGAGCAGGGCCGCGAAAAGAAGGCGTTACAAGACAAATGTCGGCAGCTGCTGAAAATGAAGAAAAAAACCAAGAGGATCTGATGGAGGAAATCAACGAGGCAGACCCACGTCATGCTAAGCTAGTTCTCGAGGGGCTAGCAAAGATTAGCACCGAGATTCGTGACTTTCAAACTGCAATAAGAAGTGAATTGACATTGATTAAAACCGAAATTAAACAAGACATAATATCACTTCATCAAGACATGGAGTGGAGATTCCAAGAAAGCAGAGAAGAGCTGACAGAACAGGCAACTAGCTTGGCAGAGGCCCAGTCCCGCATTGCTGAGCTAGAGGAGTGGAACACAGATGCTAAGGCTACAATTCAGAGGATGCTAACACACACAAGACAAATGCAAAACCAGATCACCGAGCAAGAAGCACGATTGAGACGAAATAATATACGGGTGTTTGGCCTAGTGGAGGACAGTGAAAAAGACTCAATGGTTGCATACTTGGATCAGCTTTTCAAGAAGGAGCTGAATTTACCGGATAACACCAAGCTGCACATTCAGTGGGCACATAGAACACCCCCGTTTAAGCCAAAACAAGGTGAGCGACCAAGATCAATAGTGGTCAACTTTCTGTCATTTGAAATAAAAGAAATGATTCTGAAAAAAGCCTGGCAGAAGAAAATCCAAGTAGCAGACAAGCTAATCCAATTCGACCACGACTTTCCCCCGGAGATAGTGCAGAAAAGGCGCTCATACAGTGACATCAAAAAAGTGCTGAAAGAAAGAGGCACTCGCTTCCAGACCCCTTACACTAGGCTACGTGTGTTTTGGAGAGATGGTGTTAAAAGTTACTACAACGCCAGAGACGCTGCACTGGATTTGAGAGCTAGAGGTTACGACGTGAACCTGCCAGAGGAGCGTGATGATAGTGCTACCTCGGTCCAGCGGGAGACAGAGTGGCAACGAGCCGGTGGCGGAGAATATGCGAGTGGGACTGCACGTCGAACACTGGAGAAGCTGAGGGAATTTCAGAGACCTTTGTAAGACTTGGAACTGATTTATAGAGGTAACAAGAGTCTTCTGTGTACAATTCAGCCACTGGATGTTATGCCTAATTTGATAATTTGATAACTGACAAATTTTGATAATCTTATTTATTTGTGCCCTGCTGTGATTTACAATACAATATGGTAATCAGAAATGCCGACCCAACGAGGTTTTTGCAGTATATGTTGGACATTACTAGCCCATCAAATCCTTCTATAGGATTCATGATAGGGTCTAGATGCAGGCCCTCACCTTTTGTGGGGAATCCCTGCCCACCCACCAACAGGGCGATTTGGAGAGGTTTAGTAACATCTCCATCATGTGTGTCACATGTTCAGTGTTCAAAATGTTCAATTCCTTTTTTATTTTCAGATTGTTTTAGTTTATTTGGGTGCACACATATTTGTTTGAATCTTGCTAACATATGCATACTTTAAATATAATTTCATTGAATGTGAATGGTCTAACTACACCCAAGAAGAGAGGGAAGATTATACAAAAATTGAAAAAAGAAAAAATACAGTTTTCTCTATTACAAGAGACGCATTTAAAGGATGATGAGCATGAGAAATTAAAAAAGTTGGGATTCAAAAATACTTACTATAGTTCATATAAACAGGATCGTAAATGAGGTGTAGCAATTCTGGTATCTAATTCAACAAACTTGAACTTTGAAAAGGAAATTAAAGAAAAAGAAGGCCGGTACGTTATTGTAAAGGGAAGGGTTGAGGAGGAGGTTATCACTATAGTGAATGTTTATGCCCCACCGGAGAGTGACAAAAAATTCTTTAAATCACTGTTTAATATTTTAGTGACCGAAGTAGAAGGAACTTTGATCTGTGGTGGTGATTTAAATATTATTTTGAACCATAAACTTGACACAACAAGTACTCAAAAAAGCAAAGCATCCTTATCTAAATTTGTTAAATTATCACTGGAGGAACTGGGATTGATTGACATGTGGCGAACACTTAATCCATTTAAAAAAGATTTTACCCATTATTCCGCAAGTCACAAGGTACATTCACGAATTGACTATTTTTTGGTAAACAAATCAGATGTATATAAAGTAGATGAATGTAAAATTGGATGTGCAGATGTATCAGATCATAATGCTCTTTATATGAAAATCAATGTATCCAGCAGAAGAAAACAGACATTTTGGAGGCTAAATATGAGTATTTTAAACAATGAAGCAACAGTAAAAGAAGTCAAGGAAGAAATTAAACGATATATTGAACAAAATGACAATGGGGAAGTGAATCCAACTATCGTATGGGATGCTCTGAAAGCAGTGATCAGGGGAAAAATAATATCTAAAACAACTTGGTTAAAAAAAATTAAAATGCAAACATACGAAAAGTGTTCTGGAAAGCTCAAAGAATTGGAACAGCAAATTTTAAAAACAAAAACATCTGAAATTTATAAGCAGATTTGCGATACTAAAACATCCATAAATACATCCATGAAACGTTTTCGACTCACACGAGTTTAGTCCAGTTGCCATAACTTATGCTTGCTTGAGACTTATCATGACCTGGATGACTGAGAACATCCACAGATTTATTCATACTCATTTTGGGGCGGACACCCTGCGGAGGGTGCGGGAGTATGAGAGACTGGCGAGGAAAGTGGCGGATTACAGGAACCACCTGCGGTTCAACCTGCGTTGCAGGCAAAAAAGGATCTTTCCCAAAAGCTTATGGCTCACTTCCACGGTGAAAGGCCACAAAGCAGAAAGCATCCTAAAGAGGGCACAGAACCAACTCCTCAATGAGAGAGTTAGACAGGTTCATTTTACGATCGATGTCCTACGATCGAAAATTGATGCGTTGGAGGAAGGGCTGGAGGCAGTCCTTCCTGGGCATGTTTGGGAAGCCGTTTCCAAGCACACGGAGAAAGCACAGATGGCGCAGCATGCTAAAGGCAAAGAAAGGCAAACACGGAAATTTCAGAACCTTGAGTCCCGGTTCTATAGTTCCAGGGGGGGACAAGAATGGGCCAAAATACAGAGCTCTGAAGGAAGGACTGATGGCAGTCCTTCCCAGGCGGCCACACAGAGCAAAACAGCGGAACTGGACACCTATGACAAATGGGTTAAGAATTTGTCAGACAGAGAGCTCACTCCAGCCGAGCGGGGGGTCCTTGCCAAAGGACTGAACTTTGCAGTCACACCAGATGAGTTACCGGTGGTGGACTGGGTGACGGCCACAGAATCGGCCATTAGGAACAATAGGTTGTCAGAGACAGAGGCGGAACAGATCAGGCTTAAGGTGTCGGCAGCACTCTCCAGTGCCAAGTTACCCCCGTCCAACATCTCCGCACAGGAGAAACGGGCACTGATAACTCTGCAGAAGGATCCCAACATCACAATCCTACCTGCAGATAAGGGGAGATGTACTGTTGTCCTTAACACAGCTGACTATCACTCAAAGGTCAGCAGCCTCCTATGTGACTCAGCAACTTATGAGACCCTAAAACAAGACCCCACCAACACCTACAAACTCAAAGTGGTTAACTGCCTGCAAAAACTGGAGAAAGGTCAGATCATCGACCGGGCCCTGTACTACAAACTCTATCCAGGCGATGCTATCCCTTGTATATACGGACTGCCAAAAATTCACAAAGAGGGCGCCCCTCTGAGACCAATTGTAAGCAGCATCAACTCTGTGACCTACAACATTGCTAAGTATCTTGCCACCATCCTTTCCCCATTGGTGGGGGACACCCCCCACCACATAAGGAACTCGATGGACTTTACAAACAAGGTCAGGAAAATCAGCTTAGACCCTGAGGAAACTATGGTTTCATATGACGTGACTTCGCTTTTTACTTGCATTCCCACTGGAGATGCAATACAGACAGTAAAGAGAAAACTGCTGCTTGACAACTTTCTGTCTGAGAGGACCAACCTCTCCCCCGAACAGGTGTGTGACCTCCTTAACCTTTGCCTCAGCACCACTTATTTCCAGTACAACAACGGTTTCTACAGGCAAAAACACGGCTGTGCCATGGGATCCCCTGTATCCCCCATTGTAGCTAACCTGTACATGGAAGAAATGGAGATTGTGGCACTGAGAACATTCAGTGGCCACTCCCCGAGGCACTGGTTCAGATATGTGGATAACACATGGGTCACCATCAGGAAGGGTGAGGTCGAACCTTTCACAGAACACCTCAACTCGGTGGATAAAAACATCAAGTTCACAAGAGAGGATGTCCAAGACAACTGTCTGGCATTTCTAGATTGCGTGGTACGCATTGAAACCAATGGGGAACTCAACATTGGGGTCTACAGAAAACCCACTCACACAGACCAGTACCTCCTGTTTGATTCACACCACCCACTAGAAAACAAGTTGGGGGTGATCCGTACCTTAAAGCACAGAGCACAGAACATCCCATCAGAAGCAGATGGAAAAAGAAGGGAACACAAACATATTCACTCTGCTCTTCAAACTTGTGGCTATCCAAACTGGGCTTTTATCAAAACAGCAAAAAAGCGCAGGGAGGATAAGAAAGACGAGGACCACAAAAAGAGAAACAACATTGTCATCCCCTATGTGGCAGGAATTTCAGAGAAACTCAGGAGGATCTTTAACACACACCAGATCCCAGTACACTTCAAGCCCAGCAACACTCTGAGGCAAAAGCTGGTCCATCCCAAGGACAAAATTCCAAGGGAGAAACAGAGCAATGTGGTGTACGCAGTGTAGTGCAATGAGGAATGCTCTGACCTGTACATTGGAGAGACTAAGCAGCCATTATACAAGCGCATGGCACAACACAGGAGGGCCACGACCACAGGCCAGGACTCAGCAGTCCACCTCCACCTCAAGGAGAAGGGGCACTCCTTTGATGACCACAAGGTGCGCGTTCTAGCCAGAGAGGACAGATGGTTTGAGAGAGGGGTAAAAGAAGCCATTCATGTCAAACTAGAACGGCCATCTTTGAACAGAGGAGGGGGCCTCAGACACCACTTGTCTCCCACTTACAACGCCGTTCTTAGAGCCCTCCCAAGGAGGTGCAGCCATCATTCCCACCTGCAGTCAGGTGACCCCCAACCACCCTCCTAGAGGGCTGGGAGGGGTAACGACCGCCCATCAAAGGCTAACGACTCACATTAACACCTAACGAGTCTATTGGTTTCGGGTCTTTGTCCACTTGTTTTTGCCACCACCCTCCTGGTGGATAAATATCTGGTACTCTCCACCAGGCTTTCAGAACTGAAGAAGCCTCTTGGATGAGAGGTGAAACGTTTTCGACTCACACGAGGTTAGTCCAGTTGCCATAACTTATGCTTGCTTGAGACTTATCATGACCTGGATGACTGAGAACATCCACAGATTTATCCATAAATACTATATTGGAGGATGATATGGAAAAAAAACATATGTATTTCAGACAGAGCTATTACGAAATGGGACCAAAATCAACAAACCTTTTAGCCAAAAGATTAAGAAAACAGCAGGCAATAAATACAATCAGTAAAATTAAAGATCCATGTACTAATACTGTCACTCAAAACCCAGAAGAAATTGAAAGTATTTTCAAAAAGTTTTATGAACATCTCTATACACAACCTCCATCCGCAAGTGAAGGGGAAAAAATGCACTTCCTTCAACAATTGGACCTTCCAGCAATTGGAACAAAGCAAAATGATATATTGACAGCTGAAATTTCCAAAGAAGAAATTACCAAAGCAATCAATTCTTTAAAAAATAATAAATCACCTGGAAGTGATGGCTTTCCGGCTGAATGGTACAAAGTATTTAAAAATGAGTTAGCAACATTGCTTTGTAAATCAATAAATTGGACTCTAAAGGAAAGTGTAATGCCAGCATCATGGTCAGAAGCAATAATATCGGTTATTCCTAAACCAGGGAAAAATAAGGAATGCCGCTCTAATTACAGGCCAATTTCAGTACTAAACATTGATTCTAAAATATATACGTCAATCATTTCTAGAAGATTAAATACTTTTGTATCAGAATTAATTGATGAAGATCAGACTGGGTTTATGAGGGATCGCCAGACACATGACAATATTAGAAAAACTATTCATATCACCGAAAAAGCACAGAGAGAGAAAAGAAGCACGGTCCTTTTGAGTATTGATGCAGAAAAGGCATTTGACTCTGTAAATTGGAACTTTCTGTATCTTGTCCTACAAAAAATGGGTTTTAGTAACAAATCAGTGAATAGGATAAAAACATTATACAGCCAACCAAATGCCTGAATAAAAATCAATGGAAATCTCACAGATAAAATTTATTTACAGAGATCAACGAGACAAGGGTGTGGGCTTTCGCCTATGCTCTTTTCAATTTTTATTGAACCCCTGGCACAAGCTGTGAGACAAGATAGAGAAATAAAAGGAGTCACTATAAATGGAGTAGAACACAAGATTGGCCTTTTTGCTGACGACGTTATAGTATTCCTCGTACAACCTGATATATCATTACCTGCATTGATGAAGCTATTAGAAACATTTAAATATTTGTCGGGATATAAAATAAATATTTCAAAAACTCAAATATTAACCTTTAACTATGAACCCTCTAAAATATTTTTAAAAATTTATAAATTTAATTGGAAAATGCAATCAATTAAATACTTAGGAATTGAAGTGACACAAAATTTTCAAGATTTAAATAAAAAGAACTATTTACAAGTTCAAGAAAATATACTGAAAGACATAGAAAGGTGGTCAACTTTGCCCTTGGATTTAAGTTCCAGAGTTGAAACTGTAAAAATGAACATTTTACCTAGATTCCTGTTTTTGTTTCAAGCCTTACCAGTAGAGGTCACCCAAACTCAATTTACAGCATGGGATAAATTAATATCCAGGGGCCACATTTATAAAACATTGCGTAGGATCCAGACTAAAAGTTTGACTACGTCGAAAATCTGAAATAGGTGTACGCCAAAAAATATTCTGATTTATAAAACCGTGCGTATGCACAATTGCACGCAGTTTCCTATTTATAAATCACACTCCAGCTGGAAGATTGTGTAGCACTTGCAAATGGAAATAGACTACCATTAGTTGGGCTATGGGCTAGGCTGTGATAAGGTTCGGCTCTGGGAGCTGTGTGAAAATTAATGAAGACAAACACAAAAATTTGTTTACCGATAATGTATTAAAAATAATCAACAGAAAACACTTGAATATATCAAGGCAAAAACAATGATCAAAATAATAATACAAAACTCAAAACAATAACAGAAAATCAGAATCAGAAAATCAAAAAATCAACCTTCACCTGTCCTTCAATCAATCCAATTAAGAATAAGCAGTTTCACTTTCAACAATATAAAGTGACTATGTGCTTAGTTCAATTATCAATAGTCCACTGACAATTCCTGGTTGAAGTGAACGATAAGCTGATTCAATAAACAGTTCCAACAAATTCCTACAAAGTCCAACAAAGTCCAACAAATCCAACAAAGTCCTACCACACCATTCTGGAAGGGATGAAGCTGTGGGGCTTTAGACCTGCCAATGAGTGGGGTGGGTGAAGGGGTGAAACGTGTCAGACGGTTGTCCAGTGTGGTCCAGGGTAGCTCGCCATCAGTTCAAGCCTAACCTGTTCAGCAGACAGGCTTAATAATTATCATCATCATTATCATCATCATCAGTCATTCGTCATATTAGTTGCTCACCAATATTCAATGTTCAGCACAATGTGGGTTCAGGTGGGTGGCATCCAGAAATCCAAAAGCAGTTGCAGGCCTGTTAGCATTAGCATGAGTATTATAATAAGCCATGGCATAATATTAACCAACTTCCAACATGCTTAACAGGAGTTTGAACTCATGTCCTCTTTGATGCTGTGATTTCCAGGTTTCCAGGCTTGTAAAAAGTGAATGGTTTCCAGAGATGAGTGCTGTGGGGTGATCCTGCTGTTCAGTGACTGTCTGTGACTGAATGAAGCTGATGGGCTTCAAACAAAGGAACAGGGGTGGATTCCAGGTGTGAGAGGTGATTGGCTGAGGTGTTGAGAGTGACTGTGAGAAGGTCCAATAATATGGAAGTGACTGACTGCAACTGATTGTGACTGATTGTGACGGGCAGGTGTCTGTTCATCACTATTCCAGAGTGACTGCTACAATTGCGCAGGTGGCTCTGCCTCACATCCCGCCCACGACACACCCACATTTTACCATGAATGGTCAATGCAAAGTAACTCATGAATGTATTTCCATATAAACAAGCTGCTGATCCACGGCATTTTACGCTCAGTCATGGCAGATAAAAGAAAACGAAATTTTTCGGAGACCAAGACAGAGGTGCTTGTGGATGAGGTGGAGGCCAGGAAGAGTATTTTGTTTGGTGGTCATAGTAGTGGCATCACTAACAAAAGAAAAGGCACTGAGTGGCAACACGTTGTCACCTCTGTCAACAGTGTGAGTTCCACAGAGAGAACTGTGGCAGAGGTGAAAAAGAAGTGGTCTGATTTGAAGGTGGAGGCCAAGAAGAGAGTGACATGCCATCGCCAAAGCATGTCTGCTACAGGTGGGGGTAGGAGCAAACCCGAGCCCACACCGCTGGACAGCAGGATAGCATCCATCCTCGGGATGGCCAGCATGTGTGGAATCGTGTCAGAGAAGGAAGGAGACACTGATTTGGCAGAGCCCACAGAGGAGACCGGTAAAGTACAGTTTTATCTGTTTATTAAATGTATTAGATATTTAAATGGACTTGTAAAAAAGCAGTGAACTTATGCTTTTTGTCCTCAGTCACTCTAGAGTTGGAAACGCTGGCTGACGAGGAGGTTCCGACCACAGCGTGTCCTGTCACCGTGGATGAAGGCCTGGCTGTCCCAGTACAGGACCATGGCACACCCAGAAGTGGTCGGGGCCTGACAGACAGAGTCCTACAATCACAAAGGGACACCATCGGTGCCATAAATGAAGTGCGGGATGAGCTCCAGCAAATACGCACAGTAATGAACATGTGTGAGGTCCTGTCTGACATTGCCGCCTCTATTAAAGATCTTGTTAAAAAATGAAACGTACTTTCGGTCTTATTGTAAATGCTGCATAACACACACAATAAAGGTTTGAGATAAATCTGGCTTCAATTCACCACCTCACCGTCTGGCACTGCCGTTCCCTCTGTCTCCAAAATGTCCGTAAGCAAGCATCAATGTTGGCGCACCAGTGCGCATATTCTCACGCCAAGTTTATTTTTATAAATCACAACCTTTGCGTTGGAAGTGGCGTACGTAACTTTCTAGCCCTGTTTTGTGCATAAGCAAGCTTTATAAATGAGGCCCTAGGTTTGTTTGGGATAGTAAGAGACCAAGGGTCAAGTATGGTACTCTCCAGCTTCCCAAAGAGAAAGGAGGGATGGCGTTACCAAAGTTGAAAGAATACTATCAGGCTGCACAATTAAAATACATATATTGCTGGTGCAATCCATTCTACTGTAGTAGATGGAAAGACATTGAGACTGGATCACTAAAACAACCAATCCAAAGCTTCCTTGGAGACAAAGAAATGTATGACAAAAATAAAATTCATTTAGATCCAATAACTAATCATACTTTCAATGTTTGGTTTAAAATAATTAAGATACACAGAATTAAAAGACAAACTAACAAATTGAAATGGATCGGTCATGATGATAAATTTGCACCAGCTAAGTTTGACCAAACTTATAAAAACTGGGCAACAAAAGGAGTTACAGCTTGGTGTGTTCTGGAAAACAATGGGAAGCTGGAGAGCTTTTGGAATTTGGAACAAAGGTTTGATCTTGGAAAATATAATTTCTTTCGTTATCTTCAAATGAGAGACTATCATAATAAAGAAATCCAGGTGATTCCCTCCATGGAAGAGAGTGACATTGTTCAAATAATGACTAAAGCCTACAAAGACAGTAATGTTAGGATAATCTCAATTCTATGTAAAGCCCTAATAAAAATCAATAAACACACAACACATAAAGCAAAAGCAAAGTGGGAAAAAGAATTTAATATAACAATCCAAGAAAATGAGTGGTTGAACATGTGGAGTTGTCATCATACAACCACAAGCTCTCGGATGTGGAGGGAGTTTGCCTGGAAAAATCTTATACGATTTTTTATTACACCAAAGTCTAAAAGTAAACAGTTAAAGAGACATCAGAATTGCTGGAGAGAATGTGGGGAAGTAGATGCTGACCATTCACATATCTTTTGGAAATGTCCGAAACTTTCAGAATTTTGGGAAAATATCTGTAAGGTTTTATTTAAAGTTTTGGGTTATGTAATACCATTGAAACCGGATTTGCTCTATTTGTGCAACTTTACCGATGGTTCTATTTATGAAAGTGATAAATATTTGGTAAAGATAATGTTAATTGCAGCAAAGAAATGTATAACAAGGAAATGGGGACAAACCGTTGTCCCTTCAAAGGAACAGTGGATGGCAACAATCGAGGACATATTTACAATGGAGAGACTAACCCATCGACTGAGACTACAAGAACCACAAATGAACAAAAAATGGACAAAATGGACAAAGAATAAGCAAAATAACTAATGTGCAACCCATTTTGTTGTTACCGCCTTTTTTGTGTTATAAAATTTAATAAAATACAAGTTACAAAAAAAAAAAAAAGAACGTGGAATAGGCCAGCCACTCACGTTACATGTATTCCTGGGATCGGGCCGCAACCCCTCAGCAGAGACCACATGGCCCAAGAACACCACATGGTCACGGGCTAACTGACACTTCTTAGCCTTCAACCGTAAACCTGCTGCACCAATCCTGGAAAACACCTCCTCTAAAGCTGCAATGTGGTCATCAAATGACCTGCTGTAAATCAAAATATCGTCAATATACACCATACAGATATGCCAGGGAAGACCCTTGAGCACCAGCTCCATAAACCTCTGGAAGGTTGCGGGAGCATTGGTGAGCCCCATGGGCATGGAGCGAAACTGATAGAGACCATGGCCAGTAGTAAAGGCCGTTTTCTCACGGTCCTCTTCCGCTACTTCAACCTGCCAGTACCCATCAGAGAAGTCCAATGTGCTGAACCAGGTAGCCCCATCCTGGGCGTCCAGTGTGTCATCTACCCTTGGCAGTGGGTGAGAATCTTTCACTGTCACAGCATTCAGGCCCCTGTAATCAACACAAAACCGCCACGTATTTTCTTTCTTCCTCACAAGCACCACAGGGGAGGACCAGGGACTACAGCTTTCCTCGACGATTCCATCAGCTAAAAGCCGCTGCACTTGCCTGTCCATTTCCCTACGTTTGTCAGGGGAAGTCCGATAAGCACGTCGCATAACAGGTGGGTGGTCACCAGTGTTAATGTGTTTTATCACACCCGAAGCCTCTGTAAAACCACGCCCTGGACGAAAAACATCCTGGTGTTTTCCCAACAAGGAGCGCAGTTGCTGTCTCTGGTCATCAGTCAGGGGACCGTCTGTAAGGTCAGGTAGGGTCACGGGCTGCTGGTCAGAGTCAACACAGTCAGCAGGCACATAAATGTCATTCTCATCAACATGGTAAAGAACCCCTAGATGTGAACCTGAGTGCATCTGCAGCTCGTGGTCTGTTGGGTTCAGCAGCCGCGCGACAGTGAGCCCATCTTTAACCGGCGCCACTGAACGTACAACCACCAACTCCATGTTGTCACGAGGCTCTGGCTCTACATAACCATTATACGAGTCAATGTGGGGCTCTGTGGACCGAGGAGCCGTCACCTGCACAGGAACAACCATCTCACTGTAGGGTGGAATAATGACATCAGCAGACATGGTGATATTACAGCACTTAGGGATAAGATCATTAGCATGTAATAACGGAACGTCCACCTCACGCAGACAGAGCAAACTATGGCCAACATGCAGGACAGCGTTAAATTCAGTCAGAAAATCAAAACCCAACAGATCCTTCTGAGTAGCTCCTCTGACAACACGCACAGTCTGCTCCACATTGATGTCCCCCAGACAGATAGAAACAGTCATAGTCCCAAGTGTGTCCAACAACTGTCCATTCACGGCATGTCCAAACATGTAGTTATTGCTTAACACACATTTACGCAGAGATGGGATCGACATCTTAAAGTCCTCCGATATCGGGCGCCTGTATAGCTCAACGCATTGAGCGAGCGACCCATGTACAAGGGCTGGTCCCCGACGCAGCTGGCCCGGGTTCAATTCCCGCTCGCGGCCCTTTGCTGCATGTCTTCCCCAACTCTTCTCCCCTGTTTCCTGTCTCTCTCTCACTGTGCCTATCTAATAAAAAGCTGATAAAAAAGGCCAAAAAAAAATTTAAAAAAAAAAAAAAAAAGTCCTCCGATATCAAAGACACAGTAGAACCAGAGTCAATCAGTATAACCACGTCAACATTCTCAATCGACCCTCTGATATGAGAGGTACATTTTGACTCACCAGCAGTGCAGCAGTCCACAGTAGGAGTATCTACCACAGCTGTGGGGTGTCCTCCGTGACCCTGAGAAGACGTAACTGATGGTCGGGGCTCAGCATCACTTACTGGAAGTTTCCCTGGTTCTGTCCAAGAGGGGAAGGAGAAGGTGAACGCCGGGATGGCGACAGGAACCGGACGCCACGTCCGCTGCGGTGATTCACCGGAGAAACGCCCCCGCTGTAGACTCCTGTTCCCGCGACGCGATGCAGAAGTAGATGACCTGGGGGACCACTCCTCAGCATTCCACGGGCCGTCACGGGGAGAGCGGGCTCCTGGAGGCTCCTCAGTGGCAGATCTGCAGCCAACTCCACCACAATCACATGCACAGAAAATACGCCGGTCCACGCGTGGCCCGTAGCAGTCCTGTCACGTTGCCCTGAGATCCGCCATATCAGTCTGCAGTTTATCCATCCTAGCAGTAAGACTCTCCCCAGCACTGAGAAGCTTGCCCGCCATACCAGCGTCGTCTAGTCCAGGTTCCTCAGCCGAGGAGAGCGAGGCCACAGCCGCATGTGTAGCCGGGGGGGTCGCAGGGGAATAAGGGCTAGTCTGTGTGCCCACACCGAGAGCCATTCTAGCCCGCTCACACCGCCCCGCTATCATGAGGGCTTCTTCCAAATCACTCGCTCCCTGCTCGTGGCACTTGGCACGCAGACCCGGGTCCAGTCCAGCCAGAAACCGCCGAAACTTCTCACCATTTTGTGCCGCCATGTCATATTCTGGGAATGGTTCAGCAACCAGCCTTGAAATGTCCGCCGCATAAAGTTCCAAACTCTCATTAGCTTGGCAGGGACGAGCCGAAACACACGTCTGAAAATACAATAGAAACTGCTTCTGTTCAAAGGCCTCGTTGAGTCTCTCCTTAATACTCTCAAAGTCACATTGTACGGACGGGGGAAGGCTGTCCCACAGGAGGAATGCAGCACCATCCAGCCTGGTCGGTAAAACAGCAGCCAGGGTAGCGGCATAGCTCCGGCTCATCCCGCCCCGGGTCTAAGCGCTCACGGCGGCCTCAAACTGCTTTATCCAAGTGGCGAATAGCTTACGTCCATCTCCGCAAAACGGAGTGGGAAGGTCTACCTTCATGTTACAGACCTCCTCAGTCCATGCAGCTCCGTACTTCCCATAGTCGTCCTCGTCCTTAGGGCCTCCAAACATATTGTCCGAACAAATAGTCTCCATCAAAATAAGCAGAAAAGTGAGTCCAGTCGCAGCACCGCTGCCACCAATGTAGCGTGGTGAGCTGAGAAAGATGCAGAGACTGAATATTCCTTGGAGAAAAGATGGCAGATCTCCGTTTATTGTCAGGCGAACAGAGGCAGTAACCGGTCTGGCCTTTTAATGACAACCCCCCCAGAGCGTGGGAACCAAAACAAAAAAAAACAAACAGGGGAAGGCGCACGCGCGCTACAACAACACCCGCTTAAAGCTTGTTTTATGCTTACCGCGTCCGCGAGGTCCATGCGGCTCCGTGCAGAAAAATTACGTCATTTTCGCACCCACGCCCCCTCGAGCGGCCTTTCCGTGCGGAAAATTTCCGCTCCGCGCACCTCCACATTTTTCTAACCAACGCGGACAGAGCCGCATGGAAAAACATGGCGGAGGGCCAGGATCTACTCGTAGCTGAAGTCTAGAAATACGTGAACTTATACAATTCATCACACAGAGATCACCATGGTAACCGGGTTATGAAGTATTCATGGTGTGAAATTAAAACTAACTGCTGAAATGCTTTTATTCGGTAAAATGCCGTGTTGTAAGTGGTGTAAACCATGGCAAACTTCTTCTTCTCGAGTTTATTACTAGAGTAGACCAGGTAGACGTGTGTTTGCGATACACTGCCCCCTGCAGTTTTGGAGCAGACGCGCACGGAGTATAAATGCACACACACTTTCTCTCGCATGGATTTCCGTGCGGCAGATTTCCGCGCGGCTCGTTCGTGCGGAAAGTATATTCCAGCCTTTAGGCCAGCCTTTAGGCTGGAATATACTTTCCGCACGAACGAGCCGCGCGGAAATCAGCTGCACGGAAATCCATACTCCGTGCGCGTCTGCTCCAAAACTGCAGGGGGTAGTGTATCCCAAACACACGTCTACCTGGTCTATTCTAGTGATAAACTAGAGAAGAAGAAGTCTGCTTCCACCACATAAGAGGACGAAGACAACACAAAACATGTAAACATGAAACACTGCAAAGCATAATTTTCTAGATTATCCTCCTGCATTTACCACTTACCTCAGCTGAAAACACTCACAATTTATTCCTGATGCCGCTCCAGCCAGTTTGCTTGACAGTGCTGCTTTTAAGCTAAAGACACCTGCTTCGGCACGCCCACAATCACGTGATTACCGAGAGCAAAGCCTCATTATGTCACGTGTGTTACGGTACTTCGAGGGAATTATCAAGGGGTTGGACATTTCAGTGTGTCTGAATGGGCTCTGATTCACTCCTCAAACTGTAGGATTTTGAGAGGAGGTTACGCTAGTACATAGGTGTCAAACTCTGGCCCGCCAGTATTATGTAGCATTTGTAGACAAGACCCATAATTCGCGTTGGCGAAGTTGACCACAGACGCCACCGGAAGCTGTCATGAGCCTGAGCTATTTTGCAGTATATGTCTTTTTATATATTTATTATTTAAATTATTTTTGCGGTAAAATAAGCATTTTCTAGCCAAACAAATTGAAAACAATATAAAAAATAGTAATTAACCCTTTAGGCACCACAGTTTTTTCAATAAAATATTCAGTTTTGATATCACTTTTTCGAAAGGTTGTAACTTGAAAATGATTAGAGATAAAGGAAAACTGTAAATGAGTAAAATCATCAGTAAGACCCAAAGTTTGTGATGGAAGTAAATTCACTCATCTAATTTGCATATTATGACATCACCAGGCAGCGGACATATGGATTACATAACTTTTACAGATGTTTATCGATCAAGATGGCATTGCTTGGCTCGGAATTTGCCAGATTCCTGTCTCCACGATACCCAACAGGCTCATCTAAATGTTTGAGCCACTTGTGATACTCTTTCTCATCTCTCAAGCAAACCCAGCCATCATCACCGTCATTTACGGCGGGGCCATGAACGCCACTGCTGCCTCCGCCGCTATTATCAGTGCATTTTCTCCTGCGGCTTCTCCCACGTCTGCTGCTATTTCCACGTTTTTTTGCATCCCTGCTACCCCCCTCACCATTAGCGGTGTTTTGACCACCCCTGCTACACCCACCACGTCCCCTCCTGCTACACCCACCATGTCCCCTCCTGCTACGCCGACCATGTCCCCTCCTGCTACGCCCACCACATCCCCTCCTGCTACACCCACCATGTCCCCTCCTGCTACGCCCACCATGTCCCCTCCTGCTACACCCATGTCCCCTCCTGCTACGCCCACCATGTCCCCTCCTGCTACGCCCACCACATCCCCTCCTGCCACCCCCACCATGTCCCCTCACGTCCCCTCCTGCTACACCCACCACGCCCCCCTGCTACACCCACCACGTCCCCTCCTGCTACACCCACCACGTCCCCTCCTGCCACCTCCGCTACGCCCACCACGCCCCCCCGCTACACCCACCACGTCCCCTCCTGCTACCTCCGCTACGCCCACCACGTCCCCTCCTGCTACACCCACCACGTCCCCTCCTGCCACCTCCGCTACGCCCACCACGCCCCCCCGCTACACCCACCACGTCCCCTCCTGCCACCTCCACTATGGCCACCACGTCCCCTCCTGCTACACCCACCACGTCCCCTCCTGCCACCTCCGCTATGGCCACCACGTCCCCTCCTGCTACACCCACCACGTCCCCTCCTGCCACCTCCGCTATGGCCACCACATCCCCTCCTGCTACACCCACCATGTTCCCTCACGTCCCCTCCTGCCACCCCCGCTATGCCCACCATGTCCCCTCACGTCCCCTTCTGCCACCCCGCTATACCCACCATGTCCCCTCCTGCTACACCCACCACGTCCCCTCCTGCTACACCCACCACGTCCCCTCCTGCCACCCCCGCTACACCCACCATGTCCCCTCCTGCCACCTCCGCTATGGCCACCACGTCCCCTCCTGCTACACCCACCACGTCCCCTCCTGCTACACCCACCATGTCCCCTCACATCCCCTCCTGCCACCCCCGCTACGCCCACCACATCCCCTCACGTCCCCTCCTGCCACCCCCGCTATACCCACCACGTCCCCTCCTGCTACACCCACCACGTCCCCTCCTGCCACCCCTGCTACACCCACCATGTCCCCTCACATCCCCTCCTGCCACCCCCGCTACGCCCACCACGTCCCCTCACGTCCCCTCCTGCCACCCCCGCTATACCCACCACATCCCCTCCTGCCACCCCCACCATGTCCCCTCACGTCCCCTCCTGCTACACCCACCACGCCCCCCTGCTACACCCACCACGTCCCCTCCTGCTACACCCACCACGTCCCCTCCTGCCACCTCCGCTACGCCCACCACGCCCCCCCCGCTACACCCACCACGTCCCCTCCTGCCACCTCCGCTACGCCCACCACGTCCCCTCCTGCTACACCCACCACGTCCCCTCCTGCCACCTCCGCTACGCCCACCACGCCCCCCCGCTACACCCACCACGTCCCCTCCTGCCACCTCCACTATGGCCACCACGTCCCCTCCTGCTACACCCACCACGTCCCCTCCTGCCACCTCCGCTATGGCCACCACGTCCCCTCCTGCTACACCCACCACGTCCCCTCCTGCCACCTCCACTATGGCCACCACATCCCCTCCTGCTACACCCACCATGTTCCCTCACGTCCCCTCCTGCCACCCCCGCTATGCCCACCATGTCCCCTCACGTCCCCTCCTGCCACCCCGCTATACCCACCATGTCCCCTCCTGCTACACCCACCACGTCCCCTCCTGCTACACCCACCACGTCCCCTCCTGCCACCCCCGCTACACCCACCATGTCCCCTCCTGCCACCTCCGCTATGGCCACCACGTCCCCTCCTGCTACACCCACCACGTCCCCTCCTGCTACACCCACCATGTCCCCTCACATCCCCTCCTGCCACCCCCGCTACGCCCACCACGTCCCCTCACGTCCCCTCCTGCCACCCCCGCTATACCCACCACGTCCCCTCCTGCTACACCCACCACGTCCCCTCCTGCCACCCCTGCTACACCCACCATGTCCCCTCACATCCCCTCCTGCCACCCCCGCAACGCCCACCACGTCCCCTCACGTCCCCTCCTGCCACCCCCGCTATACCCACCACGTCCCCTCCTGCTACACCCACCACGTCCCCTCCTGCCACCCCTGCTACACCCACCACATCCCCTCCTGCTACACCCACCACGTCCCCTCCTGCCACCCCTGCTACACCCACCACGTCCCCTCCTGCCACCCTGGACACAGTGAAGCAAAGCATCGGCTCCAGTATGTGCTGCTTGTGGACTGTCATGGCGCACGGACTCGCTGCCATTAAGCACAGACGCAGCGTCACTTTCTGTCTCACTGGACGACTGAACATCTTCATCAGAGGGTGAATATCCCTCTTCAGAATCTGAGTCAGCCATTACTTGATGAAGTACTTTGTCGGTGAACAGACCTCTCAGCATGGTGAGTTTTCTCGCGCTGTCTTGTGCTCTGTTACGCGCCGACTGCGACCTTCAGCTCCTCGACCGGGGGGCAGTTTTCAAACTCTATAAACTCCAAAACTTTGAATGAAAACACGCCCACAAATGATGCTCAGATTGAATTCCCAGATGTCTGCCATCTCCTGGTGTAAAGTAGTAACTACACGAGGCACCATATTTGCAGCAATGTTCAGCAATGTTGCTTGACGCAATATTGCGACTTTGGTGCTTAAAGGGTGAAAACATATTCAAAGAATATCAAATCGAAATAAATACAGCACTGGGCTCTGATTTGCTCAGAGCCCGTAGCGTGAGTGTCCTCCGTCTCCATGTTTAGCAGCTCGGCATCTCGCTTCGTCCATTTCACAGAGACGTCTGGTCGATGCGCATAGTTTTGATCCCTTCCCTCCTTTCCTATATATACATAATAAAATAAATATAAAGTCGCAGGGATTCTGTACCCTAACCCCCGCCACAGAGGAGGGACCTCTGCAGATAATGTAAAAAGCCCAGGGCAAGCGCAGCATTGAAGAGCTCTGCAGAAAGGCAGATTGGCCGCTCTCCCCGGTAGTTCAACAGGTTGAGCGGCTGACCTCGGTACAGCGGGTCATGAGTTCAAATCCAGCTAGTGGCGCTTTGCCGCTCATTTTCAGTGCTGTCTCAGCAATTAGGTGAAAGCGTATCAGAAAAGCGGGCGGGTCGCGCTAACACCAAACCTTGATGCCACGAGTTTGAGGCCCATGAGCTGAATGAGCGTCTCAGATGCCTCCTCCATAGGACCTGTCAATCATTCCAGACCAGGCTGTCAACCAGGTAGCCCCGCCCCCTGACTTTGCAAACTTTAAGGCTCTGTATAAAATTAAATATTGAATTATTTTAAGATCGGCCACCTGATCTCTCATTTTGACCATAACAGCTAACGAAAAAAAATCCTGAGCCGTAGAAACGCAGTCTGTCAAATTTTAGTCTTTCCTGTGATGAATTGGGGTCTATGGAGCTTTCTGGAGCCAGCTCCTGGCGGACGGTGTGATATTGCAAGTTTCTGACACTTCTGGGTAGGCTTCATTTTTGGAGCCAGGAGCTACGTCCATCTTTATATAGTCTATGCTGTCACCAGACATTTTTCTACTTGTCCATACTTGTGTTGTTGTGAAACGTCATCAGTTGGAAACCAAGAACTGATCCAGCTCTAAGTAGCATCTGATCAGGATGAAATACCTGCATGAGTTCTGGCTCCGCCCACATTATGGAGGATCATCAGGGGCAGCCAGGTATCCCATAATCCATTTAGACCAGCGGCAAAGGCTGAGGAGAAAACTGTCAGAGGTAACAAATATTTTGTAAATACTGCTTTTATTGTGACACAAAACATAGTTTTGATAAAGTAGTTGTATAAACATCAAATCTCTAATCGATTGATAAAGATAAAGCCTGATTAAAAATGTGCTGCAGCGGTTTCAGAGCTGTGAGCATTCCGGTTGGACAGTCAGTAGTCCAATGAGAGCATTTGATCTGGTCCAGACTGGTTCTGACGGTTCTCTGACGGTTCTATAGCGGTTCTCTGATGGTTCTATAGCAGTTAAACAGGGATATTAGTAGTTTCACGTTTTATCTTATGGTCTCACTTTGACCTCAATGTATTTTTTTTATTGTTCACAGGTAAATTGGTTTGAAAGAAGTTCATGTTCAGAACTTTATATCATTAATAAATGTCTTACTCCATCACTGACTGCGTTCTTCTGAATTATTGTCTGTCTTCATTACCTGTAGTACAGCTTTGTTCTATTCTTATGACTGTTACTGTGCATAAAAAATAATATTAATGCAACATTTTATTCCAGGGGCATCTGATGACTCGCAGACAGAACATCAGCATCCATCCATGGACCTGCAGCTTCTGGACCGGCATGGTGCTGTTAATGGGACCTGAAACATCTGGACCGGCATGGTGCTGTTAATAGAACCTGAAACATCTGGACCAGCATGGTGCTGTTAATAGAACCTGAAACATCTGGACCGGCATGGTGCTGTTAATAGAACCTGAAACATCTGGACCGGCATGGTGCTGTTAATGGGACCTGAAACATCTGGACCGGCATGGTTCTGTTAATAGAACCTGAAACATCTGGACCGGCATGGTGCTGTTAATGGGACCTGAAACATCTGGACCGGCATGGTGCTGTTGATAGAACCTGAAACATCTGGACCGGCATGGTGCTGTTAATAGAGCCTGAAACATCTGGACCGGCATGGTGCTGTTAATAGAGCCTGAAACATCTGGACCGGCATGGTGCTGTTAATGGGACCTGCAGCTGATCAGCTCCACTGAAGAACATCAGGAGGAGGAGAGGCACTGTGTTTTTCATCTGTTCATGTTTTGTGAGGAAATTTAGTCCTCTTAAAAAATGAAATCTTTCAAAGAAAGTATGGTACTGTTTATGAATTTTATATTTATTATATATATTTCTTGTGTATTAAAGCATTTTTACAGTTAGCTAAATTAGCTAACCCTAACATAGTGTGGGGGCAGAACAGCGGCCAGCTCCTCACCTCCTGCCCCATCAAGGCTGGCCCAGGTCCTCTTATCATCAAAGTTCAAACAAATCAAGACTTGAAATATGTCTGAATATGGTGTGTGTGTATATATATATATACATATATATATATATATATATATATATATATATATATATATATATATATATATATATATATATATATATATATATATATATATATAGTAGTAATAGTCCAGAACAAATTTCACTTTAACTTTGAGCAACTGAAGTGTCTGATCGGATATGAGTTCTGATAGGAGTTGTTTACCACAAAGGGAACTTAAAGACATAAGAAACTAATTTCATTGGAATGTGTTTCTCTGCTCAAGAAACCTAATGTAGTGTTGACTTAGGGGCCCACTGTATGGATGGACCCTACAGAGCCTACAGGCTGGTCGAAGGGGGGTATCCTGTTTCCTGTTTTTACCAAGTCTTCTAACAGAGACCAGATGTTGTGACTTCATACGTCACCAAAGGTTATAGAATGACCACTAGCCCATTGTTCTGCAGGATTTCCGTATTGGCTGGGAAACTCCACAGGCAGACCATGGTGCCTGTTCAGATGCTCTCTTATTTATGTAATAAATTGTATCATAAAAGCAACAGTGTCAACGGATGTTTTCTTCAACATCTGCACATCTTTGAGGTCTAAGAGAAACCACGACACAACGTCTGATGGAAAATATTGAACCTTTCCCACCATATTCTAATTATGAGGTCTACCTGTGCAGTGTTCCTCTGTTGAATCTTGAATGCTGCTCAGACACGGTGGATGCTGGACTCACTGATCGACTGGATGTTTATCAGAAATCACCTCCTTGTTGGTTTTTCTCTGCTGACTTGCGTCACTCATCTCCTCTGCTCCGTCATGGCAAAAACACAGCGTTATGAAGGAAGTAAAGCCGAAATATGTCAAAAAATCTGCTTCAAGAATCCTCCAACAATTTACAAAACCTCACAGCAAAAGAAGGAAAAAAATTAAAACAAACATGTTCTGATAAACTGAAAAAATCCACAGCAGAAACTGAAAGTAGATTTAGCGTGATTCTGAAAAATATACAAGAATGAATGAAAATAATGAAGTGCAAAGAGTGAAGGTGCTAATGCACAGTGGATAAAAAGTCTGTATGATGTAACTGGATTATTACTGGTTTGTAAATGTCCTTCAGCAGGTAATCAATAAAGTTTCATGTGTGTTTATTTTTACATGTATGTGCATTAATGTATGTTGATAGATAGCTGGATGTGTTTGTGTGATTTTCTGTTGGAAGAATTATATTTAGGTTCATTGTGGTTATCACTGAATGACTGTAAAGGTATCTCTATGCATATGTAAGCACTTCTTGTTGAGAAGTACATGTATATTTTAACTGTAACCTGTATGTACTCACAGTAGAGAACAGGGTTAACGTGTTCCATATGATAAGATAATGCATGTGACACTTTCTCTGACACTTTCTCTGTTAATACATCTTATGCTGACGTATGATGCCGCCCCATGTTACATGACTGTTTGAAACTAAATAAAAGACGCAGAGGAGATACAGACTCTTCGGAGAAGGAAGGCTGCAGCAGCGGTGCATACAGCAGTGCATGCAGCGGTGGATGCAGCGGTGCATACAGCGGTGCATACAGCAGTGCATACAGTCTCTATCTCCCCTTGCTGCAAGTAAAAGATCTGAGCTCGTGAGTACTGTCTTTCCTTCCTGTGCTGTGCGTGTGTATTTTCAGGTTTCAACCCAACACTTTCTGATTTCTGTAAACATTTTCAAGCTCGAAAATATAAATAAATGATTTTTACGCATCTCATTTGTTCGGGTCACATGATATCTACATAAATATTTACTGGTCCCAGTCATCATCAACACGTGACGTCACCACTCACTATACAGCAGTACTTTAAATCTGCTGAATTACTTTAATTTACGTTTTCTTTGTTTGTTCGATTGTTTGTTGGTTTGTCGGAGCATCACTCTCCGGCGTCAACAGTAAATAATAAATAAATGACGTGTCTAGTCTCCTCCCCTCCCCCCCTCCTCCCTCCATCTTCTCCTCTCGACGGGCGGCAGGATGGACGTCGTAAATCAGGTACGAACTCCGTCAACATCAGCTTTGGTTCTGCCGGTTAGCTCCGGGTTCGGCTCGGTTTTCCTCTCTGGGTTCGGGCTGGGTCCGTTTAGCGGTTCGGTGGTGTTTGTGTCCCGGTGAAGCATCCGTTTGTCGGGCCGCGTCCGGGCAGCAGGAGGCGGCTCCGGGAGGATGCTCGGTTTCAGGAGGCACCGGAGAATCCAACCGAGCCGAACCCGAAACTAGATCCATGTTTGTGTTGAGGGAGGATGGAGGAGAGGATGGAGGAAGGATGGAGGAGAGGATGGAGGGGAGGATGGAGGAGAGGATGGAGGAAGGAGGAGAGATGGAGGAGAGATGGAGGGGAGGATGGAGGGAGGATGGAGGAAGGAGGAAGGATGGAGGGGAGGATGGAGGAGAGGATGGAGGGAGGATAGCGGTGTTTTCAGGCGGACTGCAGGAGGTCGGTGGGCAACTGGAGCCCTTCGCGCTGCCTGAAGGCTCAAACAAAAACACTGTAAACGTGAATATTTCAGCAGCTGCGCGTGCGTCAAATTCATCACATAGTGTGTGTGTGTGTGTGTGTGTGTGTGTGTGTGTGTGTGTGTGTGTGTGTGTGTGTGTGTGTGTGTGTGTGTGTAAAATGGCAGCCGGAGGAGGATGATGATGATGATGAAGAGGAGGAGTTGTTCTTCTTCCTGCTTCATCCTGATGTAGAACTGGAGCCGCTTTAGTTGCTGAACTGATCCGTTATTTAACCCGATGGTATGAGGGTTCACCTGAGTTCAGCTGCTCCTCCTCCTCTTCCTCTTCTTCCTCCTCCTGCTCCTCTTCCTCATCTTCCTCCTCTTCCTCTTCCTCATCTTCCTCCTGCTCCTCTTCTTCCTCCTCTTCCTCCTCCTCCTCCTCTTCCTCCTCTTCCTCCTCCTCTTCCTCCTCCTCCTCTTTAAATCAAAACTGCGAGTTCTTGAGGCCATCTCCACAACTTGCACGTGTTTTTTATAACTTGTTTGTAAACTTATTATTGTTATTATTTTTTTTCCTCCGTATTTTAATCGTGTTTTAACTGTGTAGTTTCATAACTGTGTTTTGTATTTGCTGCTGCTTATCTTGGCCAGGACTCTGTTGAAAAAGAAGTTCTTAATCTCAATGGGATCTCTCCTAGTTAAATAAAGGTTAAATAAAATAAAAATCTTCCTTATCTTCCTCCTCCTCCTCCTCTTCCTCCTCCTCTTCCTCATCTTCCTCCTCCTCCTCCTCCTCCTCCTTCTCTTCCTCCTCCTCTTCCTCATCTTCCTCCTCCTCTTCCTCCTCCTCTTCCTCATCTTCCTCCTCCTCTTCCTCATCGTCCTCCTCCTCTTCCTCCTCTTCCTCATCTTCCTCCTCCTCTTCCTCATCTTCCTCCTCCTCTTCCTCCTCCTCCTTCTCCGCCTCCTCCTCCTCTTCCTCATCTTCCTCTTCCTCCTCCTCCTCCTCTTCCTCCTCCTCTTCCTCATCTTCCTCATCTTCCTCCTCCTCCTCCTTCTCTTCCTCCTCCTCTTCCTGCTCCTCCTCCTCCTCCTCCTCTTCCTCCTCTTCCTCCTCCTCCTCCTCTTCCTCATCTTCCTCCTCCTCCTCCTCTTCCTCATCGTCCTCCTCCTCTTCCTCCTCCTCTTCCTCCTCCTCTTCCTCATCTTCCTCCTCCTCTTCCTCCTCCTCCTCCTCCTCTTCCTCATCTTCCTCCTCCTCCTCCTCCTTCTCCTCTTCCTCCTCCTCTCCCTCCTCCTCCTCTTCATCAGCTGCTGTAAGATGGAGACCAACAGAAAAGCTCTTAGTTTTATTTTTCACTCTTAGAGCAGCTCTGCTCTTGTCTTCCGTTATTTTTTCTACAATATTCTGTTGTTTTCTCGTCATGGTTGTTTTGCAGCTTTTGGTGAATTTAGTGTTCCAGATGTTCTCCAGGTAACATCCCAGGACCAGTGGCTTCAACTCAGTCACACAGGAACTACATAGCTTTCATTCTTTAAAGAGGCTCCTGTTATCTTTAGATGTAGCTCAGTACTGAGGTTTGAATATCTACATGATGCTCTCAGCTGTAATAACAACAGAACACTTTCATTTATGACCAAATAGAAGCTGAACTTACAAGCTGCTAAATGTTACAGGCAGCAGGTATCCCAGATGGACAACAAAGCCTGGTGTTCTGGAAAACTGCAGGGCTTTTTGGAATGAAAACTAATGCTTCCTGAATCTCTACTTGGGAGTTGGAAAGTCAACGTTAACATGAAAAATACAGAAACATTAATGGGAAAGACAACAGGATGAAATAAACTAGAATTATCATTGAAGTCTAGCTGAAGGAACCTGAAGGTTTTGAGGGAAAAACTAGTTTTCATCAGGCTGCAGCCAAACAAGAAGAACCTGAATTCAGTTAGTAAGACACAGCTAGAAGGATGGAAATCAAAAAAAAGTTTAATGTCTTTAAAAAGGTTTATTTGAAAATGTATTTTACAAAAAGGTTAAAAAAAAAAAAGCAAAAAACTGGAATCCTCATGTCCGCCATGTTTCCACAGCTGTTACACATACAGTAGATATTTAACTGTTAAAATTATAATTAGTTTCCATCCTCATCTCCTCTCCTCTCTGAGGAAACACTGCCTGCAGTTCAACCTGAAAACTCTCAATGTTTCCCTGTTGGAGAACCAGAACCAGACCCAGGAGGAAGAAGGTTCTGAAATCTTGCTGTAAATACTAACTGGTGTTTATGGTTATAATATAATATAATATAATATAATATAATATACTATAATATAATATAATATAATATAATATAATATAATTTAATATAATTTAATATAATATAATATAATATAATATAATATAATATAATATAATATAATATAATATAATATAATATAATAATAGATAAGTATGTATCAGATACATATCAAATCTATTCCAATGACTTTCACTCGTGCTGAAATGTGCCAGCTGGTAGATTTTATAGTAAAAATGTTTCTATAATAACCACATGATGTGAAGCATATTTAATAATTTATACTCAGCATAGCTACAGTCTGCTGGTTTGTTTATTGATTCTTTTAATCGACTCTGGTGTCATGGACAGAAAGAGACCCACTGATGTGGAACGTGAATATTAAATATCACAACAGACTAAAACCTGACAGGAATCATTGATCTGTTTGTTTGAACACAGGACATGATGCCATTTCTGTCTGTCTGTTTATTATGTAAAAAGCTTCTTCATGACACATTTTTATTCAGTTCAATTCAGATTTATTTATACAGCAACAAAAAACACAAGTTATCTGAAGGTACGTTATGCAGTGAGGTGAAAATCCTGGACTGGTACAGAAAACAAACAACAAATTCAAAGATTGTTCCAGAGCAGATGTTCAGTGACAGAAACAAACTCCATCAGAACCAGGTTTAGTTTGAGGACAGCCAGTGTGTGTGTGTGTGTGTGTGTGTGTGTGTGTGTGTGTGTGTGTGTGTGTGTGTGTGTGTGTGTGTGTGTGTGTGTGTGTGTGTGTGTGTGTGTGTGTGTGTGTGTGTGTGTGTGTTGGGGTGTGTGTGTGTGTTTTAAATACGGCTAACAGGTCATTAGCTGCCAGAGCAGAACAGGAAGTCACTGTTTCAGAAGGAGATGTGAGGAGAACACTGAGGAGAGTCAGCACCAGGAGGTCCAGATGGTGTCCAGGAAGATGCTGAAGTCCTACCAGCTCCAGTGTTCACTCCTCCTCTGTCCAACCTCTCCCTGATCACTGACTGGTTCCCACCTGTCTTAAAAGAGCTGCTATTGGTCCTCTACCATCAAATGTCTCTCCAGCTTCAGTGATCAGTAGCTCTGAAGTCATCAAGTGTTCTGAGACTAATCAGGAAGCTGATCTGGTCTTTGCTCCCTGAGTCCCTGAATCCTTCAGTTTTCTTACCGGCCAAACAGATCCACTGATGATGATCTCTCAGGTTCTGGTCTCCACCCTCACCCACCTGGACAGGTGGAGGGGATGATGTGAGGATGCTGTTGGTGGATTTCAGTTCAGCTTTCAGGACAACTGCACCTCTAAACTCTACTCCAAGCTGTCCAGTCTGGGTCTGAGCACCTCCCTGGGACTGGATTCTGGATTTCCTGTCCATTAGAACCCAGGTGGTCCAAGTGGGTAAACACATCTCCAGACCTGAACACCAGAGCCCCCAGAGGTGAGTCCTCAGCCCTCTGATCTTCTTCTTTCCATGGCCGTGTGGTCATGTAAAGGAGCTCTAACATCACTGGAGATCTGCTGATGACAGTTGTGGTCGGATCAGAACCAATGATGATCAGACGAATGCGGAGGAGGTTGGCTCTGATGGACCCATCATGGTGAAATCAGAAGGACAACCTGCTGCTGAACGTCAGCAAAACCAAGGAGCTGATGGAGGACTTTGGAAGAAACCAGCAGAGGAACTACACTGAGGATTAACGGGTCCCTGTGGAGAGGATAAGCAGCTTCAGGACCTGGGAGTGAACATCTCTGAGGATCTGTCTGGTCCAAATACCGGCCATCAGGCAGCGCCTTCATCACCTCAGACAGCTGAGGACATTTTTTAATGGAGTGGTGGAGACACTGACTGGGAATATCACCCAGTGGTTCAGGAACAGCACCGACTGGACCGGACACCCTGCAGATGGTTCTGAGGTCAGCAGAGGGAACCTGGAAGACAGCTACACCAGAAGATCAGGGCAGGGTAAACAGGATTCCGGAGAACCCACAGCATCCAGCAATGGACTCTTTGAGTGGCTGGAACCTGAGGAACATCAAGGAGAACACGGAGGGACTCAAGAGGAGCTTCTTTCCTCAAGTACTCAGAACTGAACTCTGACCTCAGCTCAAATCTACAACTTCAACTTTATTATGTGTCCCTTGAAGGGCAATTTGTTATGCAGCAGTTACACAAGAATTCACAATAAACAAAGAAAAACAATAAAACACAATTTAAAACACACACTGATGTATAACAAACACAACACACACACACACACACACACACACACACTGTACTTTAGCTTAAGATCTCTCCCTCATTGTTTATGGCATTGTGACTTTTTCTAATATGTTTTTTAAGGGTTTGTTTTTTTTAGAATGTCTCATTGTTGTTGCATGGCCTGGAGATGAAAATATCTGTCAAACAGTTAATCTTTTGTATGGTTTTTATCTGTTCTGTTGTATTTGTTTTTCCTGTAAAGTGACCTTGGGTTTCAAGAAAGGCACTTACAAATAAAATGTATTATTATTATTATTAGGACTTTGTTCATGTTGGAGGACCTTTGTTGTCATGGTTTCGATAATAAACAGGGAATTAAGGTTAAAAGAAACAATGCTGACTCTCACTGTGAAACAGGAAACAAACAGCAGTCAATGTTAAAGTCTAATGTTTTATCAGTCCACCCATCAACCCCAAGCTCCTCCCTCTGTCCCCTGACCTCCTGCTTTGCTTTGCCGCTTTAAACCTTCTAATTCAGCACTGATGCTGTGTGTTTGTGTTTGCTTTGTGATCACTGATGCCACTGCCTCTGATTTTCACTTTGCTGTCAGTATCAGTGATCCTGAGGACCAGCATCTGTTATATTTGCTGAATTTGTTTAAGTGAAAATAACCGTGTCTTTCTGTCCTCAGCTGGTGGCCCAGGGTCAGTTCAGGGTGCTGAAGGTTCCTCTGGGTTTCATTAAGGTCTTAGAATGGGTGAGTTCATCTTACCAACACCTGCACCACAAATACCCACAAACACAGCACAGAAGCATGAGTTCCTCCTCCCACATACAGTCAGCTCCATAAATATGTGGCCATTGACTCAGTTATCATCCTGTGGGTTCTGTGCACCACCACAGTAGATTTATATGGAACCATCCAGATGTGCTTTAAGGTCAGACTTTCAGCTTTAATCTGAGTATTTACATCCACATCAGGTGAACGGTGGAGGAGCTACAACACATTCTAGACGAACCCTCCACCTTTAGAAGGGACCAAAAGTAACTGGACAGTTGGCTGCTCAGCTGATCTATGGCCAGGTGTGAGTTATTCCCTCATTATTTCATCTACAAGGAGCAGATTAAAGGTCTAGAGTTCATTTCAAGTGTGGAATCTGATAAGATCAACTCTCCATATGAAGTCCAAAGAGCATCACTGTCAGTGAAGTAAGCCGTCATTAGGCTGGAACAAACAAACCCATCAGAGAGCAGGAACATCAGGTGAGGACAAATCTACTGTTTGGATCATTCTCAAAAAGAAAGAAGGACCTGGTGAGCTCAGCAACACCAAAAGACCCAGAAGACCGAGAAAACCAGTGGTGGATGACAGAAGAATCCTTTCCTGGTTAAGAAGAACCCTTCACAACATCTGGTCAGATCCAGGAGACTCTCCAGGAGGTAAAAGTCAACAACTAAGAGAAGACTTCACCATAGTGAATCCAGAGAGTTCAAGACAAGGTGGAAACCATTGGTGAGTCTCAAAACAGGAAGATCAGATTAGAGTTCACCAAAAACATCTGAAAGAGCCTGAGCAGGTCTGGAACATCCTGTGGACACATGAGACAAAGATCTACATGGACCAGAATGATGGGAAGAGAAGAGTCTGGAGGAGGAAAGGAACTGCTCAAGATCCAAAGATACCAGGCCATCAGTGAAGCATGGTGGTGGTAGCATCATGGTCCCCTTATCAGTGAAGCATGGTGGTGGTAGTATCATGGCCAACTAATCAGTGAAGCATGGCGGTGGTAGTATCATGGTCCCCTCATCAGTGAAGCATGGTGGTGGTAGTATCATGGTTACCTCATCAATGAAGCATGGTGGTGGTAGTATCATGGCCAACTCATCAGTGAAGCATGGCGGTGGTAGTATCATGGTCCCCTCATCAGTGAAGCATGGTGGTGATAGTATCATGGCCAACTCATCAGTGAAGCATGGTGGTGGTAGTATCATAGCCTCATCAGTGAAGCATGGTGGTGGTAGCATCATGGTCCCTTCATCAGTGAAGCATGGTGGTGGTAGTATCATGGTTACCTCATCAATGAAGCATGGTGGTGGTAGTATCATGGCCAACTCATCAGTGAAGCATGGCGGTGGTAGTATCATGGTCCCCTCATCAGTGAAGCATGGTGGTGATAGTATCATGGCCAACTCATCAGTGAAGCATGGTGGTGGTAGTATCATAGCCTCATCAGTGAAGCATGGTGGTGGTAGCATCATGGTCCCTTCATCAGTGAAGCATGGTGGTGGTAGTATCATAGCCTCATCAGTGAAGCATGGTGGTGGTAGCATCATGGTCCCCTCATCAGTGAAGCATGGTGGTGGTAGTATCATGGCTAACTCATCAGTGAAGCATGGTGGTGGTAATGTCATGGTCCCCTCATCAGTGAAGCATGGTGGTGGTAATGTCATGGTTCCCTCATCAGTGAAGCATGGTGGTGGTAATGTCATGGTCCCCTCATCAGTGAAGCATGGTGGTGGTAGTATCATGGCCAACTCATCAGTGAAGCATGGTGGTGGTAGTATCATAGCCTCATCAGTGAAGCATGGTGGTGGTAGCATCATGGTCCCTTCATCAGTGAAGCATGGTGGTGGTAGCATCATGGTCCCTTCATTAGTGAAGCATGGTGGTGGTAGCATCATGGTCCCTTCATCAGTGAAGCATGGTGGTGCTAGTATCGTGGCCAACTCATCAGTGAAGCATGGTGGTGCTAGTATCATGGCCAACTCATCAGTGAAGCATGGTGGTGGTAGTATCATGGCCAACTCATCAGTGAAGCATGGTGGTGGTAGCATCATGACCTCATCAGTGAAGCATGGTGGTGGCAGTATCATGACCTCATCAGTGAAGCATGGTGGTGGTAGCATCATGGTCCCCTTATCAGTGAAGCATGGTGGAGGTAGTATCATGGTGTGGTCATGTATGGCTGTCAGAGGACCTGGTTCTCTGATATTTACTGATGATGTTGATGCAGATAAAAGCAGCAGGATGAACTCTGAAGTATTTCATAAAATATTATCTGCTCATCTTCAGCCAGATGCTTCAGAGCTCATTGGACGGTTCTTCAGAGCTCATTGGACGGTTCTTCAGAGCTCATTGGACGGTTCTTCAGAGCTCATTGGACGGTTCTTCACGATGCAGATGGACGACGACTTGAAGCAAATTGCCAAAAAAAAAAGAATTTCTTAAGGCAAAGAAGTGGAAGGTTCTGCAGAGGCCGAGTCAGTCACCTGACCTGAATCCAGTTCAGCTGCATTTCAATTGCTGAAGACAGAACTGAGGGGAAAATGCTCCAAGAAGCAGCAGGAAGTGCAGACATCAGCAATATGGGTCTGGTAGAACATCACCAGGAACCAAACCCAGCGTTTGGAGACGTCTATGTTGTGAACTTTTCAAATGCCATTAAATCACTAAAATCAACAAATCTGAACGACATTACTGATGCCTGCTAAGTCAGCATTAGAGGTGGGCGGAGCCAGTGTGGGTTTGATTCCAGCTTCACACTAAAGATAGACGTGAGGATGAGTCATCTTCCTGCAGGAGCGAACACCTCATCTGATTGAAGTCACACTCAGAGCAGCTTCCTGAGAACCTGGCATGAAGAATAAATCATAATTACACTGGTGATGCATTATGATTGATTGATCTTTTATAGTTTGTTTTAGCAGAGTTATGTGTAGAATAAATAATTTATTAACTAAAAAGCCAAAGCCTGGAGTAGTCTACAGGCTTCCTCACAAACCTCCACCAACAACCATTTTGTATGTTGCAGAATCCACGACGAAAAGCCTGAAATGCCTCATAGGATGTTATCACATAAACAGATGATCGTGGTATTTTTTCATCCCGCTGTGTTTTCTCTGTTCATCTGTTGTTTCTCAACATGAGTCACACTAATTTCTCCTCGTCTAATGCAGAAATTCAGGATAAAACAAGTTAGTCTGACTGAAAGGAAACACAGAAATCAGTAACAGACATTTAGAGAACTGGAGATCTACATGTGGTAACTGACATACTGATCTGTGTTAACATGTGAACCAACAGAAAACAGCAACTGAAAACACAAATAAGTGTAAATGGGAACAAAAGGTGCACGCTCCAACTATTTTTCAAAAAAACTGATTTTTTTTGGAGGCTGAAATTAGCCAGAAGGATCCTTAAATAATCTCTGCACTGTTACTGACTGTTTTAGTTGTTCTTCCTCCTCCAGTTCTTTGCCATCTTTGCCTTCTCCACCTGCGGCAGTTATTCTGGGATGTTCCGGATGGCGGTGGAGTGTCAGAACCGAACAGACAGTGATCTGAGTATAGACGTGGAGTTTGAGTATCCATTCAGGTCAGAACACAAATCATCTTTGCAAACACTGAAACTTTGACTTTTTGAAGTTCTTTTTTTTGCAAGATTTTCCAATACAAACATTTTATCGTGGTTTTATGAAACATAGGTATCATAAATGTGAAATATCACAGCTACTGGATAAAATCTGCTAATACGATGTGTGTTAAAGCTTTACACACAAATAGGTCTAAAGAACACACAAGAATAAAAATCAAAAAATCACTACACATTAGTTATGAAAGAAAAACTTTAACACTAGAACTTTCACTTTTTTGTTGTTACTCATTTCATATTGATCAAATAGTGAAGTCTTCTGAAAGAAGAAAGAAAACAAATGCTGCCCGGCTACAGAGATAAATGCAGAGAAGCTTCCTGAAATGTGTTCACTTGGTCAGGCTGAAATGATCCTTTAATGTCAACTGCTGTTGCCCATGAATTCAAACTGCTTCTTTATGAATTAAAATATCAGCTGAAGAATTTTAGTAAAGACTTAAATTGGACAGTCAACACCCCTTTGTCGTCTTTGGTCTCCCAGTCAAAGCTTTAAGGAGTGTTTAGGCTCACGATCTTGCTGGATAAACCCACAATGGTCACAGAAATAATTTGAATCTGACAAAGTAATAATAAATAAAAATTCTATGAAAATTAACCAATGAAAATCAGATGTTGCTTTTGAACCGTGGTTCAACAGAATTATGTTAAAAAATAAACTCTTGAAACAGGCCTGGACAAAAATGATGGTACCCTTAACTTAATATTTTGTTGTACAACCTTTTGAGGCAATCACTGCAATCAAACCATTTGTGTAACTGTCAGTGAGACTTCTGCACCTCTCAGCAGGTATTCTGGTCCACTCCTCATCAGCAGACTGCTCCAGTTGTCTCAGGTTTGAAGGTTCCTTCTCCAGACGCCATGTTTCAGCTCCTTCCACAGATGTTCAATAGGATTTAGATCAGGGCTCATAGAGGCCACTTCAGAATAATCCAATGTTTTCCTCTTAGCCATTCTTGGCTGTTTTTAGCTGTGTGTTTTGGCTCATTATCCTGTTGCAAGACCCATGACCTGTGACTGAGACCAAGCTTTCTGACACTGGGCAGCACATTTCTCTCTAGAATACCTTGATAGTCATGAGATTTCATTGTACCTGCACAGATTCCAGACACCCTGTACCAGATGCAGCAAAGCAGCCCCAGAACATAACAGAACCTCCTCCATGTTCCACAGTAGGGACAGTGTTCTTTTCTTCATATGCTTCATTTTTGCGTCTGTGAACATAGAGATGATGTGCCTTGTTCTGGCTCCGCCCACATTTATCGAGACTGCATCGGACCAGAATTGTGTGAACTTAGGGCGGCCAAATAACCCATAATGCATTTCGCGCCGACCAGCGGGTAAGACCGAGGAGGAAACTTACATAGGTAACAAGTTTTTTTGGGAATACTACTGTTATTATGATACAAAATGTAGTTTTCCGATGATTTCAGGCGAGAAAGTAGTTGTGTAAACATCAAATATGTGGTCAGTTTATCCAGATAATGCCTGATTAAAACTTTACTCCAACAGTTTCAGAGATGTGACCGTCCAGGTTAGACGGCTATGAGCGGCCGGTCAGAGAGCAGCCTGATATCGGCAAGACTTTTAGAAATCTGCCGCTGGCTCTGACGGTTCAATAGCGGTTCTATAGTGGTTCTCTGACGGTTCTATAGCTGTTAAACAGGGATATAAGTAGTTTTGTGATCATCTAATGGTCACACTTTGGCCTCGTGGTGTATTTTTTCACTGTTCAGAGAAAAATGGGCTTGAAAGAAGTTAAAGTTAATATTCATAACATAATATTGTTCTTGTTTTACGCGATCGCTGACTGTGTTCTTCTGAATTATTGTCTGTCTTCATTACCTGTAGTACAACTTTGTTCTATTCTTATGACTGTTACTGTGCAGTAAAAATAACATTTAAGCAATATTTTATTCCAGGGACATCTGAAGAAACCCGGATCCTCACTGACTGCTGGGAGACTCCACAGACAGAACATCAGCAGCTCCATCTTCAGCATCTGGACCAGCATGATGCTGTTCATGAAAACTGAAGGATAGAAAATGCTGAATTGTATTGAAGCATTTTGCAATTAAATATTATTCAACTGTGTTCAAAAAATGAATTGTTGAAGCCAGAAGTAAATGTTCCTCTAACATCAGAATTGTTTGATCAGATGTTGCTGATGTTTGAAAAGGTTTCTGTTTTATTACCTGACAGGCAGAAGAAGAGCTCACCTGTATTCAGGTTCTGAGTACAGTAGTTGACATGAAATATTCTCCCATTAATCAGTGATGTTCAGCATACAGAAGTCCTGGTGATCACATTAAAGTGTAGTGATGTTTGTGTATCTGTCAGACTATAAACCTCTGGATGTTGGAGGACAAACAGCAGCTCTGGATGTAGAACGTAGACTAATGTATTTTATTAATGTTAATAATAAAACTAAACCATCCAACCCTGTTTAGGAGGTGTCCTTGTGAAGGTTTAATATTTTTTCAGCAATGAGTTTCTGAAAAGTTTTAGTGGATCCACTGATAGAACTGAGAATGAGACGGTTCAGTTCATCACAAACTACAGCTGTCAATAAAACAGCGGCTCTACAACATTAAAAAAAAAGATTTATGACAATCTCACAACCCTGAATATATATATATACAGTAATTGTTTTAATATTAAAACTTGAACATGCAAGGCTGTGTTATTATTTCTGTTCCATTTGGTTGTTTTTCACGGTAAAAATAACTGAAGCAGCTGAACCCATAGACTGTCTATGGATGAACCGAGGCGGTGACGTCATCAAGTACGCTGGTATTCCAAATGCACTTTAGCCTTGATGTGTTCTCGCGTTCTCGCAAGTCCGTTCTCGCCAAGTACGCGAGTACGAACTTGCGTACTTAGAGTTGAGAAACGGCCCTTGATTGAACATGTCCCTATGGTCACATTATTTTCAGTCTTTTCTAGGGGTACCATCATTTTTGTCCAGGCCTGTTTCATGAGTTTATTTTTTAAAATAATTCTGTTGAACCACAGTTCAAAAGCAATGTCGGATTTTCATTGATTAATTTTCATAGAATTTTTACTTATTATTACTTTTGTCAGATTCAACTTATTTCTGTGACCATTGTGGATTTTTCTTACATTAATTGAGGGGTACCAACAATTCAGTTCACGTGTGTGCTTGTAGCAGGTTCCTGTCCTTCTTACCTGACAGTTAACAGGTGTTGAGATGCTCTCACAACTCAACTCTTCCTGTCAGACTTCACCAGGTGTACTTTAACGCACCCACCTGTAAGGATGGGAACAAGAAGCGCTTCTTCCTCGTTGGTGACTACTCCTCCTCCGCTGAGTTTTTTGTCACTATCGGCGTCTTTGCCTTCCTCTATTCTATGGCGGCTCTCAGCATCTACATCTTCTTCTTTGAAAAGTACAAGGAGAACAACAAGGGCCCGCTGATCGTAAGTGCAGCCACCTTAACGCCAAGCTGCATTCTGGGAAATGTTCCTCCCTAACATGCTGTGTGTTGTTGCTTCAGGACCTTGGAGTGACCGGAGTGTTTACCTTCATGTGGCTGGTGAGTTCGGCTGCCTGGGCCAAAGGTCTGTCCGACGTAAAGACGGCCACTGACCCCGACAATGTCATTACGATGATCCCTGCCTGTGATCCGGAACGCACAGCGAACAGCTGCCGTGAAGTCCATGACCCGGTCATGTCCGGACTCAACACCTCCGTGGTAAGACTGTCTCATCAGAGTGTTAATTTTTTTAACTCTAAAATATGAAGTATGAGCTCCAAGTACTACCGAGCCAGGTGTTTTCCATTATATTTGGAACTGTCAACTGGTTTTGCTTTTTATTATTAAAGGTATTTCCACCATAAAGAAACAAAACAATACATGAACTCACTAGAGAACATTACCCTTGCACTGCACTTTGGAGTTTACATTGTCATTGTGTTTCTTAGATATTGTGACGATAGTGTTGGGCCCAGTCTTAAACACAAGCAGTCGAACAAGAGCTACTAAAACTATTCATCCATCCATCATCTATTCACCGCTTGGTCCTCATTAGGGTCGTGGGTGCTACTAAAACTAAATAAATCAAAAATACCCCCAAGTGAAGCAGCTCCTACAAGCTTCAGCAGAAAGCAACTGGACTTCTCCTTTAGGTTCTTGAAGACGTTTCACCTCTCATCCCAGATGCTCCAGTTCACATGGCCATAGATGATCCAGGACACCTGTCTCCAGGTGTGAATGGTTGTGAAACCAGGTGGTCCAACAGTAACAGCAGCAGTAATGGTCGTAGAGCTACCAGCTTCCATAATGAATGAATCTGCCATGATGTCAACGATGATGGAACTCAGGTGGAGCTGTAGATCCTCCTCTGTTTAAAGATGCTGTTCCAGTCAGATGTTTTCCTTCATTCTTCTCTCAACCCTTCTTTTCGGTCCAGCATGGGACTTTACTGTCTTCAGAGTGTCTCTGATACTTCAAATGTAGCTGGATGCTGAATGTGGTCCAGAGAAACTGGCTCTCCGGTAGTTTGTTCTCCTGTATGAAAGTCTGCAGATACATCACTCCTCAGCCTCTGATTGGTGTTTTGTCTTCAGGATGTACCAGTTTGTGTCTCAGAGTGTTGCTGGTATGTTGGGTTTGTCTATAGTTTCTCAGATACTCCAGCTACATATGGAATCATGATGTTGTTCCTCCTGTTAGTCTATGCTTGCTGTGATGCTAATCTTTCAGTAGCAGCAGGGTTAGGGCCAACCATAGCACTAGCCCTATTATCCAGTTGGGAGGAACCACGATTCTTCAGTGCTTTCCTAATGTGAGTGGGTTCCTTCTCATTTCCTTCTGCCTCTGAACATTTTCGGCCCAGTGGTTTAAGGTTCTGACAAAATCTGCTGATGTTCCAGTGGGTGGTGGAAATCAAACAGTAGATATTGGTCTGTGTTTTAGGTTTTCTGTAGACTTCAGTGTTGAGGTTTCGTCCAAAAAGGCACTTTGTTACTACTTACACCTTCCCTAGTGAACTTGCTGTTGCATCTGATGCTCTGTGAAGGCTTCTACTTCTGGGCTTTGATTCTGACCCAGGCGTTGTCCACACATCTGAACCTGCGGCTAGAGTTTGCACTGGAAGTAAGTGGTGTTCAGGCAGAGATTCAGCAGGCTGGGATGAGGTTGGTCCTGTTGTTTATAGTAGTGGTGTGTTTGCTGTGTTTCCTCTTGGTGATGTCCACCTGCTCACTGTGGCATCACGTTAATGAACGCCCCACTTTCCAAACAGACGTCCTCACTTTCCAAGAGGCATTCTCTGTAGGTATCTTTTTGGTTGCCCTGAACATGAGTGAGTCTCATATTACATCTGAATTTTTAAAGGATGTTTGTTTAGAAACATTAGAGAGGAATACAGCATGTTGATGAGATGAACAACAGTCATCACGTTGTCTCACAGGCATTTGGCTTCATTAACCTGGTGCTGTGGGCTGGAAACCTGTGGTTCGTCTTTAAGGAGACCGGCATCATTGCACCCTTCATGCGGGCTCCGCCTCCTCAGCCTAAACCTGCTGCCCCAGATGCCTACGGCCAACAGGGGGCGTATGAACAAGACCCATACACCAGCAACCAGGGAGGCTACCAGCCTGACTACAGCCAGCAAGGATACAACCAGGTGAGCTGACCAACTGCTGCTTAGGTAATTTCTAAAGGGGAGGAGTTCAGCAGAAGGGCTGTGATTTGCTGGTTTGGATTACTGTTTAAAAATGACCGATGTCATTAGACATGTAAGATGTTCATTTTTCTCTGAGCTTCACACATCTAGAAATTTCATCAACTTAAAATCAGATCCTTTTAGGGCCCTCCCTCTTAGAGGTGAGATTTTTCCCTATTTGGACCTAAACATCTTAAGGCCATACAGGGCTCCCCTTTTTGAGCCTCAACCTTGGAATGACATTTCGGTTTTTCATTTTTATTTGATTTCAATGTTTTGTTCATTACTCGTTCTATGGGAGAGATTTTTTTTGTGCACATTCTACTTTGTATCAAGACATGAACACACAGGACATTAAGATAACCTCTTTTAATGTGAAGGGCATCTCTAATCCAGTCAAAAGAAGTAAAATATTGTCAAAGTTAAAGCGCGAAGATGCTCAAATTGTATTGTTACAGGAGACGCACCTCTCTGTATCAGAACATGAGAAGCTTAAAAGAATGGGTTATACTAGAGCGTATTACTCCTCATATAAAAATGGCCGCAGAAGAGGTGTTGTAATATTAATATCACACAAAATACCATTTGAATATATTTCAGAGCAGTCTGATAAGGAAGGAAAATACATTCTAGTCTCGGGAAAGATTAATAATCAAATAATAACCATTTGTAATGTTTACGCGCCACCCGGGAGTGACTTTTTCTTTTACAGAAAGGTGTTTGATTTAATGGTCGGAGCGCCAGGATTAGTTATTTGTGGGGGTGACTGGAACATTCATCTTAATCCAGACCTAGACACATCAAAAAATGTAACTACAACGGCTATACATAAGAAGGTGAATCATCTAATAACAGAATTGGGTATATTAGACCTCTGGAGAGATTTTTACCCTTCAAGTCGAGATTATACCTTCTACTCACACCCACACGACACATACTCACGAATAGACTATTTTTTTGTGTTCAAGAGAGATCGCCACAGGATTACCAATTGTGATATTGGTTCTATTGATCTGTCTGACCATGCTCCTGTGATTTGCACTTTACGTATTGAGGACACTTGGCATAACACTCTATGGAAACTCAACACAAGTGCTTTAAACAACCCTTGTTTTGTGGCTCAGGTGAGAAATGACATTATACAGTTTCTGGAAATTAATGACACAGGAGAGGTGGATTCCTCTTTTGTTTGGGATACTTTGAAAGCAGTAGTTCGGGGGAAAATAATATCGTGGTGTGCGTTTGATAAGAAAAAAAAACAATTAAGACGTTTAGACCTGAACAGGAAACTAAAAGATTTAGAACTCCAACATAAAAATAAACAGTCCCGTGATTTATTGAATGAGATTAAGAAAGTACGGAATGAAATAAATTTGATGTATACACAAGATGTCGAAAAGAAAATGGTCTTTGTAAAGCAAAAATATTATGAGGCCGGACCCAAAGCAGCAAAAATCTTGGCTAGACGATTGCAAAAAGAAAGGGCAGATAGTACAATTTATAAAATTAAAGACCCAGATTCAGGCAATGTTCTTTATAATAAAGAGGAATTACAAGGAGCATTTGTAAAATACTATAAAAGTTTATATACACAACCACCTTTAGAAAATGATTTAAAAATAGAGACCTTTCTTGGTTCCCTTAATTTACCTAAATTATCAATAGAGGACAATAATAGGTTGACTGCTGAGATAACAGAGAAGGAAGTTAACAGCGCCATCTCCAGGCTTAAAGCCAACAAGACACCTGGTCCAGATGGATTTCCTTCAGACTGGTACAAAACATTCCAAAAAGAATTAGTACCAATTCTTTTAAAAACTTTTAATTCTGTTCTTAAAAATTCATTGATGCCACCCTCATGGAAAGAAGCAGTCATCTCAATTATCCCAAAAGAGGGAAAGGATAAGTTAGAATGCGGGTCTTATAGACCTATTTCTGTGTTAAATGTCGATTATAAATTATTTACAGCCATCCTTGCAAAAAGATTAGAGAATTTACTCCCATTTCTCATACACGCCGATCAAACTGGTTTTGTTCTGCAGAGGCAAACTCATGATAACATTAGGCGCTCCTTACATATTCTCAATCACATTCAACAAAATAAATTAGAGGCTCTTCTGGTGAGTCTAGACGCTGAAAAAGCTTTTGATTCAGTGAGTTGGGCCTTTTTATTTAAGGTTTTGAGTCGCCTGGAGGTGCATAATAATTTTGTTCAAGTCATCCGTACACTATATACACAACCAACTGCTAAAATTAAAATTAATGGACATTTGTCAGATCCCATTACACTGCAAAGAGGTTTGAGGCAGGGCTGCCCTCTTTCCCCTCTCCTGTTTTCAATATATATAGAACCACTTGCACAATGGTTAAGACAGGCAGAAAGCATTAAGGGTATCTCAATAAACGGAGTTGAACATAAAGCTGCTTTATATGCTGATGATGTTTTAGTCTATGTATCAGAACCCACTAACACACTTCCAGAACTAATGAATATTTTACATAATTTTGGCAGATACTCCGGTTACAAACTAAACATACAAAAGACTCAGCTCTTGACATTCAACTATTCCCCACCAAAACAATTAGTGGAGAAATTTCCCTTTAAATGGAATCAACAATCCCTGAAGTATTTAGGTATCCACTTGCCAAAGGACCTTTCTCTATCAGCAGAATTAAATTATGGCCCCTTATTAACAAGAATTAAAAATGACATTGGAAGGTGGAATTCTGTCTCTTTTCTCAGCCTGAGCCACAGAATTGACTGTGTGAAAATGAACCTTCTCCCAAGGTACTTATTTCTATTCCAAGCACTTCCTGTGGAAATCTCTCAAAAAGAGTTTTCAAAAATCGATAAAATTATTTCCAGATTTATCTGGCAAGGCAGAAGACCCAGGGTCAAATATAAAACACTACAACTCCCAAAAGAAGAGGGGGGCATGGGTCTACCATACTTAATAGGATATTTCTATGCTGCCCAAATAAAGCCCCTTGTTTATGTGTGTTCACCAAATTATCATGCTAGATGGAAAGAAATAGAGCTCTCCATAATCAAAGAACCCCCAATGTCGGCTGTCTTGGCTTACACAAATTTAGATAAATATATCAACACAATTCAAAACCCATGGATAATTAGCCAATTAAAAATATGGGGCAAAATAAAAAGGGAATATAATCTAGATGACAAACTGCAGATAATACAATGGTGTGCCTTTGACCCTGGGTTCAAACCAAACCTAATTGACAACTCTTTTAAACTTTGGATTCCAAAGGGTGTGACAACCTTTTTTTCACTTACGCACAACGGACAAATGAAGGACTTCGAAAGCTTGAAAAACCAATATCAGCTCTGTAATTCTGACTTTTTTAGATATCTTCAGTTGCGAAATTACTTTTTACATAATATTGTCCCCAAAACAGATTTACACGATCCAGTATTGAATATTTTTTTGAAGGCTTATAAAAATACTCTAATCAAAGGGATGATCGGTAGATTTTACAAAGGGCTTTTGTCAAAGCAGCCACACTCAACACATTATATTAAAGAGAAATGGGAGAACGAAGGTCACTTTCAAATTACAAATGAAGACTGGTTGGACATTTGTAAATTACAGTGGAAATGTTCGAATTCGCAAAAATGGCGAGAATTTAACTGGAAATGCCTCATGCGCTTTTTTATAACTCCAAAGCAATCAGCTCACTTTGGTACAGGTTCAGCTTGCTGTTGGAGACGGTGTGGGGCCCAGGAGGCTGGACATTGGCATATTTTTTGGGAATGCCCAAAGTTACAGTCCTTCTGGCTTGACTTACACAAAGAATTAATTAGCATATTCAGGGTAAATAATTTTCCTTTTCAGTTTTCCACAGTATTTATGGGAAACTATAACAAATTACACAGCTCAATAAATAAATACCTTTTTCTAATTTTGACAGCAGGAGCTAAAAAAGCCATTACAAGGCGGTGGCTGCTTCCTGAGCCCCCCACTATATCAGAGTGGACAAATATAGTAAAAGAGGTATATATCATGGAGTCAATAACATTTTCAATCAGACTTTAAAAGAAACTATTTGTAAAATTATGGAGAAACTGGGTCAGACATGTAAAATTAATTCAAGCAGACTTTGTTGAGATCACATGATCTATTTGGACTATTAAGCTTAGTGATTCATGTTATGTTTTCTTACTTCTGAAATTTCATTGTGCACAATGTTCTATCTCTCTCAATCTGTTCTAAGTTTTTGCACTTTGTTTTTTTTCTTTTCTCTTTTCTTTTATATTCTATTTTATTTTATTATCTTAGTTTACAAAACAAAAAAAGTGGATACTAATTGAAACACTGTATGTATAATGTACTCTATGTTCTGCTCCACTTAAGAAAAATAAAGAATTACAAAAAAAAATCAGATCCTAAAAAGGAATGCATTAGCTTAGCTTAGCACAAATGCTGGAAAGAAATGAAAACTGCTAGCAGAGCTGCTTCTAAAGACTTCAAACCTTCAACAACAAACTGAGGTTCCAAGAACGTCACAGCTCACATTTCCTCTGCATCATTTAGTGTTTTAGCTACTATGATGTTACATATCAACATGTTGTTTCTTGTTTTGTTTTTTTTGTGTTTTTTTTTTTTTTACATTCTTTTTGAAAATAACAAGCTTTTTTGTTTCTGCCGTTCTGTCAGACTGCACTGAAGGCACTGGGTCGGTCCATGTCATTTCTGATATTTTTTTTATATATATAGTGCCAATTCACAACACTTATAGTATGGAGACAACCTCGCAATTTTTAAGTAGAGAACTGTCTGAAAACTGAATTTAGAAATATTTTGCTGCCTCATCTGAGATTTAGTTCAAAATTTATTTGTTATTTAGGACCCAAAAACAAGCTCTGGAAAATATTTTGACTAAATTTAGAAAATTTCATCTGCATTCAGACCTGAGAATTTCCCTCAGGGGCAAAAAATACCCAGTAAAGATTGGAGTTCAGAAAGTTATTCGATAAAAAATAGTCAGCAGATGACTTGATAATCAAAAATAAGACTTGTGTTGCTTGTGTCCTGCAGGATGCAGACTACAGTCAGGGCTACGGCCAGCAGGGGGCGCCCACCTCCTTTTCCAATCAGATGTGAGCTGACACCAAACAGGTGAGCCCAAAGGCAGATGTTCCAGTCACTCACTTCCATAACAGAAATATCAACATTACAAAAATCCAGCTTCAACTTTCTTGTTAAATTTTGTTCATATTAAAATCACCGACTTTGGAAGAAGGAGTTTTGTTTTCTATCACTTCACAAATCAGAAAACAGTCAACAACCACAAAAAGTACATATTTTCTGCATTCCTTTTTCAAAGAACTGTTCTATAAGCAGCCATGAGAGACGAGACAGAATTAGAACTGTGATGTTTGGTTTGTGGAAAAGCTGCTGAAGATTTCTGGGTCACTAGAAGGAAAACCTCCTGTGTTGTGGATCAGTTAGCTTTGTTAACCAACAGATACCATATCACCATGGAAGCAAATGAACTGACATCAAGACAGTTATTTTTTTACTATGAAAGCACAATAAACTCCTAAAAGTGTATCTTCATTAAAGCAAAATATCTCTGAAATCATGAAAAACAATGTTTTTGCCTGTAATAATACTTTTCTATAATCTGATACATACATTTTTCTTTCTGTGTAACTAATAGAGGGCTGCACAGTGGCGTAGTGGTTAGCACTTTCGCCTTGCAGCGAGAAGATCCCTGGTTCGCGTCCCGGCTTTCCCGGGATCTTTCTGCATGGAGTTTGCATGTTCTCCCTGTGCATGCGTGGGTTCTCTCTGGGTACTCCGGCTTCCTCCCACAGTCCAAAAATATGCTGAGGTTAATTGATTATTCTAAATTGCCCGTAGGTGTGAATGTGAGAGTGCTTGTTTGTCTATATATGTAGCCCTGCGACAGACTGGCGACCTGTCGAGGGTGTCCCCTGCCTTCGCCCGAGTCAGCTGGGATAGGCTCCAGCACCCCCCGCGACCCTAGTGAGGATTAAGCGGTGTATAGATAATGGATGGATGGATGTAACTAATAGACCAATAAGTAGAGGTTGTAGAGGCCTCCAGGGGGCGCTGCTGCTCCTGCACAGGAAGTCGTTTAATAACTTTATAGTGTTACAGATGTTGTGTTCATATGATGCACTTTCTTGAATCAACTTTGTAAATCAAACATCTTTGTTTTCAAAGACATGATCAAATATATTTATTTATCCATATTTTCTTGATGATTCTGATAAATTCATGTTTGTTTTTCTTTCACAGGAAGCATCGGAATGAACCAACTGTGGGTCGTCTGCAACCTACCCACAATGCACCACTCCTGTCAGTCAGCAGAGCTAGTGGGTGGGGTGGGTGAGGGAGGGTTAGATGTTCACTACAATGATTAAAAACAGAGTTATAAATAACAAAGCCACAACTTGAATAAACCACCAAAACAACAAACAACAACGCTGACAAACAGAAACCCTCTAAATTCATGTTGATAAGAGTAATTCATATTAAAGTACATAATGTGTGGAGAGAGTGTATGTTTGTGTTGTATAGATATCACTTTGAACAAATATATAATATAGACTCAACTGTTTCTTCTTGCTTCCTATTATAAGCCCCACCCCTTCTCACACCTGCAGGCCGTGAAGCTGTTCATTCTGGGTTTACAGCAAATCACATTCAAACCAGATCCAGTGTGGCATCACCTCCTCGCCATCTGCCCTATGTCTTGCTGCATGTAAATATCCAGACAGGAAGTGATGTCACTCTGGACCGCAGCTTCACAGTGATGCCAGGTGGAAACTGGATCCAAAATGGCTCCTGGTCATTCCAGTCTGTGTCTGTTCCATTCCTGCTGCACCAACATCCATCCAACATCCATCTGAACCTTTATCAGAAACTCATTTCTACTGATTCATCCCAACATTTACACCCAATAATAATAGTAATAATAATAATAATAATAATAATAATAATAATAAAACCTGCAGCACATCTGGTCAAAACTGAGTTCACTTCAACTGAACTTTATTTATGAAACATCAATTCACAACAGAAGTCATCTCAGGGCACTGACTTAATGAACAATACTGTAGTATATATATAGTATATAGTTGGTACTCTCTATATACTGTATAGCGTACACTTGATGGTAAGGCTGATAGACTAATGATCCACAAGTTCAGACTACAATCCGGCTTTTGGATTTACTACCAGAATAACATTTAAAAATGCAGCAAAACTAACACAATAAAACTGTAAAAAGAAAAGAAAAAAATCACCAGATGCAGAAAACAGGCAGAAACCAACTATTAAAGAAAGTTATCAGATCCCGATCTGTTCTCCACCTTTACCCTCACCCCGACTGGTGGAGGCAGATGTCTGCTGTCTCTGAGCCTGGTTCTTCTGGAATATTCTCTTTATTGAAGGGACTTTTTCTCCCACTGTTGCTGCTCAGAGGGAATCAAAAAGAAACTTCAAATTAGTTGAGTTTCTTTGAATAACTACGAGAAGTGCCCTGAGCTAACTGTGGTGCTTTAGAAATAAAACTAAGTTGAGCTGAAATTAATTCCAGTCAGAAATGAAGCAAAGACAACAAATGTTCCTAGAAGCAACATAGTAAATTTTACATTTCAATCCTAACGTGAGCTGGGCGTAGACACATAAAATATTCACCTGCTGATAATTAATACATTTATTTATCATTTAGAATGATTGAGTTAAATAAATAACTTCATTAAAATCATTTTAAATATGGCTGGGCTACTTCAACAAAACGAGTCACATCTATAATTAAATGAGGTGGAAATTTACGCTTATCTTCTGTAGTCACTGTGGTTAGTGAGTGTTAGTGAACTTAGCAAGGCTTTGTCCAGCTGCCCTGACATTTCCTGAATTATGTTATATAATTATTAGATTTCCTGAATTATGCTAGCCACTAACATTCAAATGAACTCATCTTTTGTCAACTGAAGACTGCATTAGCCAACACAGCTTAGCAGGCCTTATCAAGTTTAGGACAAAATGGATAAAACTAAATCATCAAACTGTGTCTGTTAAAATGTAGGTTCCTGCAGTCTGTTAGCTACATTTTCATGTCAGTGGTTAACATTAGATTAACTAAACAACTGGAAACAAATTGGCCACCTTCATGTAAAATAAAATAAAACCTTCAGTTTCAATGTCAAGACGGATGTTTGGGTCAGATTGTTGTTGTGTGTCTTCAACTCTCAGCCAATCAAAAAGTCTTTCTGGGAAGGTCTGAAAAAAAACTCTTCTTCTGGGATGTTTTCTGCATCAGTAACTTCCTGCTCTTTTTCTTCTGGGATGTTTTTCTGGACAGTGAAGCTGTTTTAGCGTTGGTATCTTCCTCGCATGTTGACGTGTTTTCTGCTCGTGTTGTTCAGTACCTGATGATCAGTGTGATTCTGCCTGTTACCTGTACAGGTGTGTGTGTGTGTGTGTGATTGGTCATTACCTGTCTATTCTTCTTCTCTCTCTAACACATGCTCTTTTGAATTTGTTTTGTCATCTTTCATCCTCTTTTTTCTTATTTCTTTGTTCTCTGTGGTTCTCCTCTCGGCCTCTGTGCTCTACCTTTCTATGTATCTTGCTCAGCATCTGTAACCATGACGACGGTGTTGACAGTGTTGATGACAATGATGATGTGTGTAACTTGTTGCTATGGAGACCCCCCAGCATCCCATGTTTATTCAGTGCAAAGTTTCAATAAACAACAAAAAACTGTCCCAGTCTGAATGCATTTCTAATTAATGACAGCGTGAATGAACACGAATAAATGTTAATGGATGAGTGACAGAGCTAATGACAGTATATTAATGAATGTCAATAAATGAATGGATGAATCAATGAATGGATGAATAAATGTTATTGGATGAATCACAGAGCTATTGAAAGTATATTAATGAATGAATGTATGAATCAATGAATGTATGACTAAATGGGTAAATCTATGAATGGGTTCAGTAATGTGTTAATGAATCTAGAGAGAAGTGAATGAATGAATGAGTGAACAGTTCTTCCTCATCACCTTTTTTATGGTCTAATCCAGTGGGTCTTTATCCCCTTGAGTTCTCCCTCATGTCCTCATCTAGTCCCTGATCTCCTCAAATGTCCTCTCCGTCCTGATGCTCAGATCCTCCTCCTGTCCTGACTCATAGCTCCTCCTCCTCCTCCTGTCCTGACTCATAGCTCCTCCTCCTCCTCCTGTCCTGACTCATACCTCCTCCTCCTCCTCTCTGACTGCAGCCTCAGTGTTTGTGTTGCTGTTGTGTATCATCATCATGGCGTCTCTCAGCCTCCTGCTGCTCAGTGCGGCTCTGATCCACAACGCCCAGGTAAGATACACACACACACACACACACACACACACACACACACACACACACACACACTAGTTTACATGTGTGTCACATGTTAAATCATGGATTTGTTGTCCCGATAACTTCATACTGATGTTTGTCATCTCGGTTACATCACACACGTATCTGCAAGTGTGTGTGTGTTTGTGTGTGTGTGTGTGTGTGTGTGTTCTGTTCCATTTTAATGATTAGTTGTTTATTATTGGTATTGATCAGGAGATACTGTTCTCGGTCCTCACAGAGATAGCAACATGAGTATGTGTGTGTAGGCTGCAATCAGAGATCATTTCATTTCAGCTGCTGTCGCCATGGCGATGGAAGACGGTAGCTATGGCAACAGGACCATATGTCCAGGATGAAGCAGGTCTCCTGACACACTGCTGAGTGTGTGTGTGTGCGTGTGTGTGTGTGTGTGTGTGTGTGTGTGTGTGTGTGTGTGTGTGAGGACAGTGTTAGCTCAGCATAAACACTGTAAATGTCTATATTTTGGTTTCTCTGTGTGAAGCTTCCAGAACTAATTAAACTGAACTGAGGGGAAATTAGTTTTAGGCAAAATATATTTACATAATCTACACACAGTACACACAACTGCGGTACACACACACCTGTACCTGCGGTACACAAAGTATACATGCTAACCTTCTTCTTTGTTCGAAACAGAAACAGATTATCACAGATTTCCGTCACGTTTGTTTTCTTTAAACTGCTGATGAGCACAAAGCATGATGGGAAACCTGACAGACTTCCAGTAGTCCAGCATACAGTACTACTACAGTACTACTACTACTACTAGAGTACTACTACTACAGGACTACTACTACTAGAGTACTACTACTACAGGACTACTACTACAGTACTACTACTACAGGACTACTAGAGTACTACTACTACAGTACTACTACTACTAGAGTACTACTACTAAAGGACTACTACAGTACTACTACTACAGGACTACTACAGTACTACTACTACTACAGTACTACTACTACAGTACTACTACAAGACTACTACTACTACAGTACTACTACTACAGTAATACTACTACAGGACTACTAGTACTGGACTACTACTACAGGACTACTACTACAGGACTACTACTACTACAGGACTACTACTACAGTACTACTACAGGACTACTACAGGACTCCTACTACAATGCTATTACTACTACAGTACTACTACAGTACTACTACAGGACTACTACTACAGGACTACTACTACAGGACTACTACTACAGGACTACTACAGGACTACTACTACAGGACTACTACTACAGGACTATTACAGTACTACTACTACTACAGTACTACTACTGCAGTACTACTACTACAAGACTACTACGACAGGACTACTACAGGACTACTACAGTACTACTACTACAGGACTACTACAGTACTACTATTACAGTACTACTACTACAGTACTACTACAGGACTACTACGACAGGACTACTACTACTACTACAGGACTACTACTACTGGACTACTACTACTGCAGTACTACTACTACAGGACTACTACTACTGGACTACTACTACAGTACTACTACTACAGTACTACTACAGGACTACTACTACAGGACTACTACTACTACAGTACTACTACTACAGTACTACTACTACTGGACTACTAGTACTGGACTACTACTACAGAACTACTACAGGACTACTACTACAGTACTACTACTACTACAGGACTACTACTAAAGGACTACTACAGGACTACTACTACAGGACTACTACATGACTACTACTACAGTACTACTACTACTACAGTACTACTACTACAGTACTACAGGACTACTACTACAATACTACTACTACTACAGAACTACTACTACAGTACTACTACTAGACTATTACAGTACTACTACTACTACAGGACTGCTACTACAGTACTACTACTACAGTACTACTACAGTACTACTACTACAGGACTACGACAGGACTACGACAGGACTACTACTACAGTACTACTACTACAGGACTACTACAGTACTACTACTATTACAGTACTACTACTACAGGACTACTACAGGACTACTACTACAGGACTACTACTACTACTACTGGACTACTACTACTGGACTACTACTACTGCAGTACTACTACTACAGGACTACTACTACTGGACTACTACTACAGTACTACTACTACTACAGGACTACTACAGTACTACTATTACAGTACTACTACTACAGGACTACTACTACAGGACTACTACAGTACTACTACTACAGTACTACTACTATAGGACTACTACAGTATTACTACTACTACAGTACTACTACTACAGTACTACTACTACAGTACTACTACTACTACAGGACTACTACTACAGGACTACTACTACAGGACTACTACAGTACTACTACTACAGTACTACTACTACAGTACTACTACTACTACACTACTACTACTACTACAGTACTACTGCTACAGGACTACTACTACTGGACTACTACTGCAGTACTACTACTACAGGACTACTACTACAGTACTACTACTACAGGACTACTACTACAGTACTACTACAGTACTACTACTACACTACTACTACAGGACTACTACTACAGGACTACTACTACTGGACTACTACTACAGGACTACTACAGTACTCCTACTACTACAGGACTGCTACTACAGTACTACTACTACAGGACTACTACTACAGGACTACTACAGTACTACTACTACAGTACTACTACTGCAGGACTACTACAGTTCCACTACTACTACAGTACTACTACTACAGTACTACTACTACAGTACTACTGCAGGACTACTACAGTTCCACTACTACAGTACTACTACAGGACTACTACTACTACAGGACGACTAGTACAGGACTACTACAGTACTACTGCTACAGGACTACTACTACTGGACTACTACTACAGGACTATTACAGTACTCCTACTACTACAGGACTGCTACTACAGTACTACTACATTACTACTACTACAGGACTACTACTACAGGACTACTACAGTACTACTACTACAGTACTACTACAGTTCCACTACTACTACAGTACTACTACTGCAGAACTACTACAGTTCCACTACTACTACAGTACTACTACTACAGTACTACTACAGGACTACTACTACTACAGGACTACTAGTACAGGACTACTACAGTACTACTACTACTGGACTACTACTACAGGACTATTACAGTACTCCTACTACTACAGGACTGCTACTACAGTACTACTACTACAGTACTACTACAGTACTACTACTACAGGACTACTACTACAGGACTACTACTACAGGACTACTACAGTACTACTACTACAGTACTACTACTGCAGGACTATTACAGTTCTACTACTACTACAGTACTACTACTACAGTACTACTACAGGACTACTATTACTACAGGACTACTAGTACAGGACTACTACAGTACTACTACTACAGGACTACTACAGTACTACTACAGGACTACTACTACTACAGGACTACTATTACAGGACTACTACAGTACCACTACTACAGGACTACTACTACAGTACTACTACAACACTACTACTACTACAGTACTACTGCTACAGGACTACTACTACTGGACTACTACTGCAGTACTACTACAGGACTACTACTACAGGACTACTACTACAATACTACTACAGTACGACTACTACATTACTACTACAGTACTGCTACTACAGGACTACTACAGTACTACTACTACTACAGGACTACTATTACAGGACTAATATTACAGGACTACTACAGTACTACTACTACAGTACTACTGCTACAGTACTACTAGTACAGGACTACTACTACAGGACTACTACAGTAATACTACTACTACAGTACTACTACTACTACAGGACTACTACTACAGGACTACTACAGTACTACTACTACTACTACAGTACTACTACTACTACAGGACTACTACTACAGTACTACTACTACAAGACTAAAACTACAGGACTACTACAGTACTACTACTACAGGACTACTACTACGGGACTAATACTACAGGACTACTACAGTACTACTACTACAATAGTACTACTACTACAGTACTACTACTGCAGGACTACTACTACTAGAGTACTACTACTACAGGACTACTTCTACAGGACTACTACTACTACAGGACTACTACTACTACAGGACTACTACAGTACTACTACTACAGGACTACTACAATACTACTACTACAGTACTACTACTACAGGACTACTACTACTGGACTACTACTACAGGACTACTACTACAGTACTACTATTACAGGACTACTACTACAGTACTACTACTACAGGACTACTACTACTGGACTACTACTACAGGACTACTACTACAGTACTACTACTACAGGACTACTGCAGTACTACTACTACTACAGTACTACTACTACAGTACTACTACTACAGTACTACTACAGGACTACTACTACAGGACTACTACAGGACTGCTACTACAGTACTACTACTACAGGACTACTACAACTGGACTACTACTACAGGACTACTACAGGACTACTACTACAGTACTACTACTACTACAGGACTGCTACTACAGTACTACTACTACAGGACTACTACTACTGGACTACTACTACAGGACTACTACTACAGGACTACTACTACAGGACTGCTACTACAGTACTACTACTACAGTACTACTACAGTACTACTACTACACTACTACAGGACTACTACTACAGGACTACTACTACTGGACTACTACTACAGGACTATTACAGTACTCCTACTACTACAGGACTGCTACTACAGCACTACTACTACAGTACTACTACAGTACTACTACTACAGGACTACTACTACAGGACTACTACAGTACTACTACTACAATAGTACTTCTACTACAGTACTACTACTGCAGGACTACTACAGTTCTACTACTACAGGACTACTACAGTACTACTACTACAGGACTACTATTACAGGATTAATATTACAGGACTACTACAGTACTACTACTACAGTACTACTACTACAGTACTACTACTAGTACAGGACTACTACTACAGGACTACTACTACAGGACTACTACAGTACTACTACTACAATAGTACTACTACTACAGTACTACTACTTCAGGACTACTACTACTAGAGTACTACTACTACAGGACTACTACTACCGTACCACTACTACTACAGGACTACTACTACAGAACTACTACAGTACTACTACTACAGGACTACTACAATACTACTACTACAGTACTACTACTACACTACTACTACTACACTACTACTACAGTACGTTTCTGTTAATTATTCTCATGAGTACTGAACTAATCTAATTATTAAAGTTATTAAAGACCAGAGTTAAACTGAAAGTCCAACAGGATGAAATAAATGATTTATTAAATTATTACTGAAGTTTGTATGAATGAAGAGAAAAAGTTCAACTTGGATCTGGAGGATATTTTAGATATTTTAGACACTGTAGATATTTTAGATGTTTAAGATATTTTAGATATTTTAGATGTTTTAGATATTTTAGATGTTTTAGAGCTCAGAGTCGCTACAGAAACTTCTGACTGTTTTCTGACTTTGTAGCAGCTTTGACTTTTCTGTAAATTCGCCTGAATCCAGCCGTCATCTTTAACTCTTGTGTTTGTTATCAACATTATAAATCTAAATGAAGCTAATGCTGGTTAGCATGTTAGCATGTGGTCTGGATGAGTTTCTCTGTTTCATCCTGGTTCTGCTGCCTGACAACAGAAACATCTGGAAATGAGAGCAGCTTTAATGTAGCTTAGCTGGATTAAGATGTAGTTTAATGAGCACAGAGAGCAGGAGAGATGCTAACAGATGCTAGCAGATGCTAACAGAAGCTAACAGAAGCTAGCAGAAGCTAACAGACGCTAACAGACGCTAACAAACTAACAGGAGCTAACAGATGCTAACAGAAGCTAACAGGAGCTAACAGGAGCTAACAGATGCTAACAGAAACTAACAGGAGCTAACAGATGCTAACAGAAGCAAACAGAAGCTAATAGAAGCTAACAGATTTTAACAGTGATTCTGTCCATGTTGTTGCTGTGTTCTGGAGTAAAAACCAGTTTCATGTTCTGATCATTTATGGAAACTTGCCTGAACCATTTTATAAACTGCAGCAGCCGACCAATGACTGGAGCAGAAAACACCAACATCATGACTCAGCGACTAAAATAGGAAAAAAAAACATTTGTTTGAACAATCTGAAGCATTTTAGAACAAAAGGTAAAAACACTGACATGGCTGATCTCAGCAGGTCATTCATAATCAATAAAAACATAAAGCTGACGACAAACCAGCCTTTGGAAAACTAAACTGTTGGACTTTTTCAGTGAAAACAGACAGAAGGTCAGAGAAGAAACGCAGTGAGAAGTTGAACCATCAGTTCCACAAAACCAGTCTGTCAGAAAACATCCTCCACCACTCATTCATTATTTCAGTCTGTGAACACCTCCACATTATTACTATGGATTGGTCCAACCTGATGGAGACGGACAGGGACCAGAACCAGCAGAGACCAGAACCAGCAGAGACCAGAACCACCAGGGACCAGAACCACCAGAGACCAGAACCAGGATCAGGTCCAGCAGATCCAGACTTTCTCTGTCAGCAGCTGAACTAAAGCTGAACTCCAGTCAGACATCAGGTGTTTCTACCTGTACCTGGTCTCCAGGTGTTCTGCTTCACTCTGTTCACATTAAAGCAGGTTAAGGAGTCATGTGACTCTTCTGCAGTAAATGGACCAATCAGGTTCCTCCTTCAGTCAGCAGGTAGTTTAATGTAGAGCCAGGAGGAAAATAAAATGAGGACTTTAAAGTTCTGCTGCTGTAAATGATGCAGGACAGGAATGCTGCTAGAAAACTGATCATCATGTTAATATATTGATTTACTGATCAATACAGCTGATTATTGATCACTGACACATCAGAGCTAGTGTAACGCCCTAGGGGCTAGGGAACTGACTGCAAGTAGATGTTATAATAAGTGATCAGACCAGGTTCGTCTGCTGGAGCCAAAGGGTATGAAAAATGGACAGACACAGTTGATTTAAGTTTCGTAAATATATTTTTTCCAAAATTTGTAGTTGGATTTGCGTATAAATAAAAGGTATTGTATAATAACCAGAATAACAATAGTAAGGGTGAAATAGTATGAGGTATGTATAATATAAATATATAGATAATAAACAGGTATAATCAATTAATATAGTATAATATAATATTAGTTATGGTATTAATATTATATTATGTATATTAATTATAAACAAAAACCAATACAGTTCGAAAGTTCAAAACCAAACAAAAGATCACCAGGTCGGGAATTACAGCTCAAAGTTCAATTCAAAGACTCTTTTTGAGAGGTTCGGAATTCAAAGTCTTTTTTTCAGTTCAGTGTCCAAAACAAAACAATCCTTGATCCAGGTTCGTTGAAACAACAAAAGGTGTCCTACCACAGCAGGAGGTAGGGGACGGGATAGCTCTCCATCGAAGAGAATTAATTCCAGAAGGGAGGGGGGGGAAAAAAACAAACAAGAAAAACCTAAAAAAAAAAACCTGACCTAAAACAGAAGTCAGAAGAAAAAATCCCAATTAGTAAAGCAATAAAATAAACCAAGACAATAAATCATCCATCCATCCATCCATTATCTATACACCGCTTAATCCTCACTAGGGTCGCGGGGGGTGCTGGAGCCTATCCCAGCTGACTCGGGCGAAGGCAGGGGACACCCTAGACAGGTCGCCAGTCTGTCGCAGGGCCACATACAAAGACAAACAAGCACTCTCACATTCACACCTACGGGCAATTTAGAATAATCAATTAACCTCAGCATATTTTTGGACTGTGGGAGGAAGCCGGAGTACCCGGAGAGAACCCACGCATGCACAGGGAGAACATGCAAACTCCATGCAGAAAGATCCCGGGAAAGCCGGGACGCGAACCAGGGACCTTCTTGCTGCAAGGCAAAAGTGCTAACCACTACGGCACTGTGCAGCCCTGACAATAAATCAGTAAAAGTAAATTACAAAATAAATAACCAAAATAAATACAGTTTTAAATAACCAAAACCACTGAAATGCTATAATGCACAGCATTTAGATACTCTATTCAATGTGAATAGACATTACATCCATTGATCTAATATGAAGCTTCATTACAAGTTTAATATCTAAATGTGAATTAATTTCAAAGGTGTAAAGTCAAATGTATAAAGTCAAATGTATAAAAGTGCACTTTAAGTTCAAATAGGCCTCGGGCCTTGTGTTAAATTGTATTAAATATACAATTACTTCATTTCAAGTATTGGGAGTATTGTTGCGCAACAGGTCTAAATCTCATTCGTGTGAATGCATCCGCATCCATTCAAAACAAAGATGGCTGCGGGGGCACCCGGTTTCAAAAGTAACAAAAAGTGACCTAAAAGTCTAAACTAACAGAAAGTGAGGCACTGCTTTAAGTATTTACAATGTTGCCTACGATTCGGCCGGAGTAGATTAACAAATAAGGCTAGAACTGAAAGAATATGCACATAAATAGCCGCGCTAGCCGGCTGAAGCTACATGCTACGTTAGCATTAACCTAGCTGCAGAGCAGCATTAAGATTTACGGTATAAACAAACGTAAATCACACAACCGCAAGAATCGAGGACTCACCGGTGAGTAGTGCGAACACGGGGGGGGTTTAATATGAGGATCCGCCGGGATACGGGGAGATGTATCTGCAATTGTTAGGGTGAAAGTCAGCGCAACACATTGTATTGATAAATCATTTAAAGTAAACTATGCGACGCACGCACTCACCGATCGCCAGAGAGGTAGATGAGAGGATGAAGAGTTTCGTGGAGCTGTTTTAGCCCAATTGCTACTTTTAGTCGGAGTTCGGAGCAGTTTTGGAAAGTCAAACAATCGCCAGATACAGCGTGGTGCTGTGACAGGGCTGAGTGCAGAGCAGTGACAGACAGGAAGTGGCATATGGGACCGGGCTATGTAAAAGGAACTTGGCCCGGGAAAATAAGAGCGGCACCGGAAGTGGAGCCCTACATGGCCTGGGTTACACTAGGAACGTTCAGATCAGCAGGTTGGAGATGGAGCTCCTCAGCATCAGTTACCATGGAGATCTAGCTGTGATGTAGCTGGATCATCATCCATGGAAACTTCTTATGTTCTTCTCCTCTAATGAAGATTACATTTCAGCCTAATTCATCAACCTGCTCTTTATCTGTTCTTCAGGTTCCTGATGGAACCAAAGAACAACAAGGATCAAAACAAACAGATTTGGACGTCTCCACTGGACTCATTTACTGAACAATTATGGCTGAAATCAGTTCAGGAAACAGTTCCAGACTAGTGGTCCCTGTTCTGGGTTAGATGTAGGCTACATTCTGGGCTGAGTTTGGTTAGGCTTGGTTCAGTTACGGTTAGATTGTGGTTGCATTTAGGTTTGGCGTAGTTCAATCACCAGTTCATTGAAAGTAAGTCAAAGAAAGCTGGCTGTGTGATGCTGTTGCCATGGAAACAATCTGCTCTGTTCCTGTGGTTTAACTGGTCCTGAGCAGTGAGTCAGCAGTTTGTGGTTAATGGAGGTGAGATTTTGAGAGAATATAAAACTCTTTCATTCACACCTGAATTTAGATCTAAAAGGTTTAACAAACACACCTGGACCTGCTCAGATGGTTCTAGATCTAGATCTGCTCAGGTTCCATTAGGAAGTGTGCAGGTGAGAACAGCCAGTAGGTAAACTCACCTGTGAGTCTGACATCAGTGGACCTCATTCAGGTGTGGTTTGTTTCTGCAGGCTGACCTCACCTGGACAGGTAACTCACTCAGTCCATGTTCACACTTTAGGATCTGTGTCAACAGGTAGATATTCTGCTCTTTAAGATGTCACATGTTGGCGTGTTTGCACCATTTTCTTCTTCTTGAGCTCTTCCTGACGTTCCCCCAAAAGACCACATGGATCGCATCATCCTTGCAGATATCTGGATGAACAAACTCCACCTTCAGCTCCACCTCTCCCAGACTGAGCTCCTGGTCCTCCCAGCCAGTCCCTCTATTCAACCAGAAACCAACCTCCAGCTGGAATCAACTCAGACCCACAAAGTCCTCCAGAAACTTGACATCATGATGGATGACCATCTAACCTCCAAGGTTCATGAGTCCTCTGCTGATCGGTCATGTTGGTTCATCCTGTAGAACATCAGGAAGATCAGACCCTTCCAGTCTGAACATGTAGCTCCTGGTCCAGGTCTCTATGATCAGCTCCTTACCTTGATGGAGGTCAAACCTCTGCAGATGATCCAGAACGCAGCAGAATGTCTGGTTTCCATCCAGAAACATCTCGTGTCTCAGACTGCAGGCTTACTTGTTGTTCCTAGAATCTCTAAAAGTAGAATGTGAGGCAGAGCCTTCAGTTATCAGCTCCTCTCCTGTGGAACCAGCTCCCAGTTTGGGTTCTGGAGGTGGACACCCTCTCTATTTTTAAGATCAGGCTTAAAACCTTCCTTTTTGACAAAGCTTATAGTTAGGGCTGACTGGGGGACCCTGACGGGGTGAGCTGGTGTTTTCATTTGCACAACTGACTTCCCCTCTTGACGTCCCTTTAGTTTGCCCCTAGTTCTGCTGCTATAGGCCTAGACTGCTGGGGAACCTCTCTGGATGCACTGAGCCCTTCTCTATCTACCTATGTATTTACTATATATACCATTATTGCATTACACTCACTCTGTTTCTCCCTGAGTCCTTTCTCCAAGTGTCCCTGGTCCCAGAGCTGGATGCTTCAGATCTGTGGTTGTTCTCCCAACTCCAGCTGCCCATTTCCACCAATCTACTCTGCATCACCCTCACTATACTTGATTTGCTCATCTACATATTTTTGAATTTATCACCAGCTATATATGTAGTATATTTAATGTCAGAGCCGTACACCATAGCAGTAAACTATAATCAGTTTCCATGTTAGTTGTACTTTGCATGCATCATCTGTCTTATCATGCATGTATTAAACTGTGTGTTTTATGGTCCTTGTGTCCCCCCCACCTCTTTATCTTTACCTCTACCCCTCTATCTCTACCTCTCTACCTCTTCTGTTCCTCTCAACCTGTCCGGCCAGCAGCAGATGGTTCCCCCACATTAGAGCCGGGTTCTGCTCGAGGTTTTTTTCCCTGTTAAAAGGGTGTTTTCCTGCCACTGTCTCCTTAGGGCTGCTCTGGGGGTTCAGGCATATGGGTTCTGTAAAGCGTCTCGAGACAATTTGACTGTAATTGGCGCTATATAAATAAAACTGAATTGAATTGAATTGAATGTCACCCCACTGTTAAGATCGCTGCAGAAAACTCTAAAGTCCTTCAGTTACCAAACTCTGTTCAGTCTTTAAGACTAAAACCAGATGTTCACTGAACACCTTTAACATGACAGACTGCAGGAAGCAAAGAATAAACCAATTACTTCCTGTCAGGTCCCACACTTCCTGTAGACTCCATGTCCTGTTAGCACACCTGGTAGGTCTATCTTCTCCAGGTGGTTCCTCCTCACTAGATCCTTCATGTGGTGGATCTGCTCTCAGATGGACGTCTGTGGATAAAAGCTCCTGACAAATGAAACTGTAGAACTGTAGAATTCTTCTTCTTCTTTGTACACACGCTCTCTGTCGACTTTATTAGGTACACCTCGCTAGTAAAAGGTTGGACCTCCTACCACCTTCTGAACTGCCTTCATTCTTGGTGTCATACATTCAACAAGGTGTTGGAAACGTTCCTCAGAGGTTTTGGTCCATATTAACATGATAGCATCACACAGATTTGATCCATGATGTGAATCTCCAGTTCCACCACATCTAAAGGTTCTACTGGATGGAGATCTGGTGACTGTGGAGGCCGTTGGAGAACAGAGAACTCATTGTCATGTTCAAGAAACCAGTTTGAGATGATCTGAGCTTTGTGACATGGAGCATTATCCTGCTGGAAGTAGCATCAGAAGATGGTCCACTGTGGTCATTATGGGATGGAGATAGTCAGCAACAATACTCAGGTAGACTGTGGAGTTCAAACTATGATCAGTTGGTACTAAGAAGATATCCTCCACGCCATTACACCACCAGAAGATATCTAGAAGATATCCTCCACACCATTACACCACCAGAAGATATCTAGAAGATATCCCCCACACCATTACACCAGCAGAAGATATCTAGAAGATATCCCCCACACCATTACACCACCAGAAGATATCTAGAAGATATCCCCCACACCATTACACCACCAGAAGATATCTAGAAGATATCCTCCACACCATTACACCAGCAGAAGATATCTAGAAGATATCCTCCACACCATTACACCAGCTGTAATGGTTACACCACCATGCTTTATGGTGTTTATTCTGACCATCTGAATGTCGCAGCTGAAATGGAGACTCATCAGACCAGCAATGTTTCTCCAATCTTCTATTGTCCAGTTTTGAGTCTGTGTGAATTGTATCCTCAGTTTGCTGTTCTTAGCTGACAGGAACACAGTGTGGTCTTCTGCTGCTGTAGAACATCTTCTTCAAGGTTGTTGTCCTTCAGAGATGGTATTCTGCATTCCTTGGTTGGAACCAGTGATTATCTGAGTTCCTGTTGTCTTTCTATCATCTCCACCAGTATGTCCATTCTCCAGTAGAAGCCAGAGGACTGTTTCCTTTCATTCATTTCTGTTTTTCTTGAGCGAAGAACATCTCATGGCTGAAGAATGAGGCTAAAACCGAGAGAGGCTGTCGGGGAGAATCAAGAATCTTTATTGTCACTATGTTTTCACAGCGAGATTCTGACTGGTGACTCCCAGCTGTAGATAGAAAATAGAAAAAGGCACTCTATATAGAAATAAACTAAAAATCCTCAGCAGATATAAATATGTCGAGGAAGGTGTGGCCCACCAGGAGGAGACAGTCTGACCATAACTTAGATCCCAGCCCATTCATCCTCAGCCTTTTTCTTTCTGCGTTTCTAAGAAATTTATGTTACAATAACTAGGCCTTATTTTTTCTGTGGACATTATTTTCTTTTGGACATGTGAAGTCAGTGTCTATATGGACTCTAACCGTTACACTCTGACCTCCACATCAACAAGCTGCTCACTGGAGAGTTTCTCTTTTTCATTGTCTGTAAACTCTGGAGATGGTTGTAGATCCCAGAAGATCAGCAGTTTGTGAAATACTCAGACCAACAGCCACATTCAGAGCACCTTAAATCCTCTTTCTTCTCCATTCTGATGCTCCGTTTGAACTTCAGCAGGTCGTCTGGACCACATCTACATGACGAAATGTGTTGACCTGCTGCCGTGTGATTGGCTGCTTAGCTGTTTGTTTAACAAGTTATTGAACAGGTGTTCCTAATAAAGTGGCCGCTGAGTGTAGATGGAATAATACTGTCACTTCCTTCTTCGACTTGGTACTGTAGTACTCACCACATCTGGACAGCAACACTACAGATTCTGCAGCACTTATTGGTGACATTAAGGTAAAATATCTCTAAGAACAGGAAATCAATGGAAGGAGGTTTTTACACACATCTGTGGACATGTGGACATAAATCTATGATCAGATACAGATGTGGACATAAATCTGTGATCAGATACAGATGTGGACATAAATCTATGATCAGATGGATGGTTGTGTTTCTCCAGAGGTTTTTCACAGCTGCTGGTTTCCTGCTGAGCTGAACTCTGATGTCCAACATTCATGTCTTTTATCACGTTACTGTTGGAATCACTGCTGAACACAAGGACAGAACAGCTGCAGCAGGCTGTGTAGTGTTACTCTATAAATTGTTGTGTTATTCTATAAAATGTTGTGTTATTCCATATAACATTGTGTTTTAACACAACAAACAGAATCAATACATGTGGAATCTAATAGAAGCTGTTTCTAGCAGACCTGTGATCAGAATCAGCACACCGGTACAATAAAATAAAAATGTTTACACAGAGCAAAAACATTCACATTTAAATTAAGAAATTAAAGATAAAATGCAAATAAAATTACAGACGATTCATCGGTTAGAATCAGTGCATCAAAGAGAAACGTTTCATTTATAAGTAAAATACAGTTTTTATCAAGAAATCTGAAATACTTCAACTGGAGCCCATGCAGGTATTTTTCTGAGAATACTACTACTAATACTACTACTACAGCTACTACTACTACTACTACTATAATATTAATAATAATAATTATAGTTATTATTAATATTATCCATTCAAGATGGCGTCGCTCTAGTGGCAGCTAGTTACAGCAGCTCTCGCTCGTTTTGTATTCTTTTCTGTTTACTTTCTTTTCCTCTTGCCTTCTCTTTTTTTTTCTTTTTTGGAAGTTGCACTAGTAATTAGTGTCAATAATGGACATGAAATTAGCGCAGTTTGCTCTGATTTTTCTTCTGTTTTTGAATCTGCTGTCCACATCGGTGATAGCAGACCCAGCGCGCAGCAGTGAGCCCGTTGTTTACTCTCGAGACCAGCTGTTAGCCCTCCGTAGCACTGCGAGGCTAACCGCTGAGAGGCCTGATGTCCCCCCCGAGCTAAAGAGGAGGAGAAGGGGAAGCCGTGCGGGGGCAGAACTAGTGATGGCTGATCGAAGCTTTGTTGAAGCTTCAACACTTCATTCAAAACATGGTTCATTACTCGAGGCCTCAATGACACAGAGTGCTCGAGTAGGACATCTAGTGGTCAATAAAATGAAGTGCAATCAAGACGTGGTCGGTTCATGGATTGTTTTGGATTTGATTCGCCATGCACACGTTCCTCTTTGACTACACTAGATGATTGTATGGGTTCTAGTGGACACAAAAATAATATTACTAGTAATAATAATGACAATAACTATTGAAGAGCACGTTTCTTATTTGCCATGTTTGTCTGTAACCCTATATACTCTTCACTTATATTCTGTGTTATGAAACATTTAAACGGTGCTGCTACATTCATGAGATGCTCTACAAATACAGACTGATGTCATTTTCACATGGGGCTGGTGCAAATAAAGATTATATGGATTATTATGGAGCCTTAGAAAAAAAACCTGTTCACACGGCACAGATGAGGCTGAGGTACACAGGAAATGTTTGGCTCCATTGTACAAGTTTGGGTAAGCGGTTTTGTGGGTTGCCAGTGGGTCTGCCATTCTTTCTACAATTGCATTCGCTGTGGCGCTTTGCATTTGCCAGGCTCTACTTGCGTCTTCGTCCAATAGGCTCCACAGTTGAACTGAAAAATACTGAAGATCATCATCATCACCAGAAATGTCAGTCATTCCCTATTCAGAAGAGAAAAAAAATACCTGTGGAAGGTGCTGCTGGTGATGGAGGACGAGGCTGCGGTGGTGCTTGTGATGTAGATGACTGCTGCTTGGCATTCTTTATGTTAATTGTTGTGCATTCTGTTATTAAACGTTCTTTCACACTGGCTGCCACTCTGATTGGTGAATCCAAAAGTTTTGAACTGCAGAGCCACAAGTGTAGCAACAGCCAGTGAACTGTTTTTTCTTTGGTTTGTAGTCTGTCAGCTAAGCACCTGACAAGGTTCTGTGCCAGGTGTTGTGTCATGGGGGTGTGAGTTGGGATATATATATATATATATATATATATATATATATATATATATATATATATATATATATATATATAAAATAAAAACATGTTTATGTATATATAAATATATATATATATGTTTATATATATTTATATATATATATATATAGTATCTATTTATCTGTCTATCTATCTATTCTCTACGAAATACTAAATCTGACATACTACTCTCTCAAAGCAAATCACGGCAACAACAGCAAAAAAACCAACCTACTCTGCGAAAAACAATTCAAATGAGCAACACAAAATAGGGATCTCCTATCCCGGGACACTCGATCCCGCTGAGAGATTCACATAACAAACCGAACCAATCAGGTGATTCGAAGCATTTGAGTGCTTCAAACGTCACTGAAGTGATTCAAACATCACGAGTCACGTGACCAAACCACGCCTCAGCACAGTGGCTCGATACGTTTGCTTCATGAGCTACAGCGCATGTGTCGAAGCCTCGGGTGTCAGAGGACCATCACTATGCAGAACGCCGCAACAGGAGGAGACGGTACACACCCGTCCTCCCCTCAGTCATCACCGGGAACGTAAGATCCATCGGCAACAACATGGATGAGCTTACGGCGCTAACACGACACCAGCGGGAATACCGGCAGTGTAGCATCATGCTGTTCACGGAGACCTGGCTAACGGAGGTAACAACGGACTCTAACGCTGCGTTGGACGGCTTTCAGTTGCTGCGGGCAGACCGGACGAAGGAGAGCGGTAAGAGGAAAGGAGGGGGACTGGCTGTGTTTGTTTAATGATAGATGGTGTAACCCTGGGCACATCACTATCAAGGAAAAACTTTGCAGCAAGGACACTGAACTGTTAGCTGTTAGCATGAGACCATACTACCTGCTGAGGGAATTCTCGCATGTTATCGTGATAGCTGCGTACGTTCCCCCCTCCACTAACGCTAACTCTGCTTGTGATGTCCTACACTCAGTAACTAGCAAGCTGCAGCAAGCTGCAGACACAGCACCCACAGGCCCTCTTCCTTATTACCAGGGACTTTAACCATGCCTCTACATCGTCCAGACTACCCACCTTTACACAATATATCACCTGCCACACCAGAGACAAAAAAATACTGGACCTTTTCTATGCCAACACCAAGGAGGCATATACATCATCTCCTCTTCCACCACTTGGCAAATCCGACCATAACCTGGTTCACCTCCTTCCTGTGTACAAACCTCTGATACACAGACAGCCTGCTGTCACCCGCACAGTCAAGAGATGGTCCGAGGAAGCTGAGGAGGCTCTCAAGGACTGTTTTGAAACGACCTTGTGGGAAGTGTTCTGTGAGGATCATGGGGAGGACATCGACAACCTCACTCACTGCATCATGGACTACATTAACTTCTGTGTGGATTCCACTGTGCCCACCAGGACTGTACGCTGTTTTGCCAACAGCAAGCCCTGGATTACTCCTGACATAAAGGCTCTCCTAAAGGACAAACGGAAGGCTTTTAGGTCAGGAGACAAGGAGGAGATGAGGTCTGCACAGAGAGAGCTGAGGAGGAAGATCAGGGAGGGGAAAAGCAGCTACAGGAGGAGGATGGAGGGTCAGCTGCTGCAGAACAATGTCAGTGGGGTCTGGAGGGGCCTGAAGACCATCTCTGGCCACAATGATCCCAAGACTGAACTGAGACAGGACCAGGAGTGGGTGAATGACCTGAACACCTTCTTTAACAGGTTTGAACAGGCAGCCACCCCTCCCCCGGACCAGTCCACCCGGCAGCGGCCACCATTTCATCTGTCTGCACCCCGTGCTGACTGCACCACCCCCACTGCATCCCCCCTCCTTACGGCTCCACCACAGTTCTCCTACCATCACACCTCCCTTCCCCCACAGGGCCCCACACTCACAACCTGCACACAACCCCCCTGCACCAACTTGTCCCTATCGACATCCCAGGTGAAGAGAGAACTGAGCAGGCTGAAGATCAGGAAGGCTACGGGTCCAGATGGCATCAGCTCCAGGCTCCTCAAGTGCTGCACAGAACAGCTGAGCAGGATTGTGGAGCACGTCTTCAACTTGAGCCTGAAACTGGGGAGAGAACCACAGCTGTAGAAGATGTCCTGCATGGTACCAAAGATCTCGCACCCCAAGGACCTCAACCACTACAGGCCGGTGACAGACCCTGGAGAGGCTGGTCCTCTGTCATCTGTGACCCCTGGTGAGCTCATCATTGGACCTCCTGCAGTTCTCCTACAAGCCCGGCATCAGGGTTGATGATGCACTGATCTACCTCCTGCACAGATGTCTCTCTCACCTGGAGAAGACGAAGAGCACTGTGAGAATCATGTTTTATGATTTCTCCAGTGCCTTCAACACCATCAAGCCTGCGCTTCTGGGGGACAAGCTGGAGCAGACAGGAGTAGACTCCCACCTCACAATGTGGCTGCTGGATTACCTCACCAACCAGCCACAGTTTGTGAGGGCAAGGGACTGTGTGTCCCACACTGTGGTCTGCAGTACGGGGTCCTACAGGGGACTGTGTGTCCCACACTGTGGTCTGCAGTAGGGGGTCCTACAGGGGACTGTGTGTCCAACACTGTGGTCTACAGTAGGGGGTCCTACAGGGGACTGTGTGTCCCACACTGTGGTCTACAGTACGGGGTCCTACAGGGGACTGTGTGTCCAAAACTGTGGTCTGCATTATGGGGTCCTACAGGGGACTGTGTGTCCAACACTGTGGTCTGCATTATGGGGTCCTACAGGGGACTGTGTGTCCAACACTGTGGTCTGCATTATGGGGTCCTACAGGGGACTGTGTGTCCAACACTGTGGTCTGCAGTACGGGGTCCTCCAGGGGACTGTGTGTCCCACACTGTGGTCTGCAGTACGGGGTCCTACAGGGGACTGTGTGTCCCACACTGTGGTCTGCATTACGGGGTCCTACAGGGGACTGTGTGTCCCACACTGGGGTCTGCAGTACAGGGTCCTACAGGGGACTGTGTGTCCCACACTGTGGTCTACAGTACGGGGTCCTACAGGGGACTGTGTGTCCAAAACTGTGGTCTGCAGTACGGGGTCCTCCAGGGGACTGTCCTTGCCCCCTTTCTTTTCACCCTCTACACAGCAGACTTCTCCCATCACACCACTAACTGCCATCTTCAGAAGTTCTCTGATGACTCCACCATCGTCGGCCTCATCATGGACGTAGATGAGGAGGACTACAGAGAACTTAACCGGGACTTTGTGGACCGGTTCCTGTTGAACTGCCTCCAGATCAATGCAGTGAAAACCAAGGAACTGGTGGTGGACTATAGCAGGAACAGACACACTTCTCCTTCACCAGTGAACATCCAGGGAACGGACACTGAGACTGTGGACTCTTACAGGTACCTGGGTGTTCACTTAAGCAACAAACTGGACTGGACTACAAACACCAACGCACTTTATAAGAAAGGTCAGAGCAGATTCCACCTGCTCAGAAAACTGAGGTCCTTCAGGGTGCAGGGAGCACTTCTGAGGACCTTCTGTGATTCTGTGGTGGCATCAGCTATCATGTATGGAGTGGTCTGCTGGAGCAGCAGCATCACGCCTACAGACAGGAAGAGACTAAACAAACTGGTAAAGAAAGCTAGCGCTGTCCTGGGCTGAACCCTTGATCCTGTGGAGGTGGTGGGAGACAGGAGGATGAAGACAAAGCTGTTGTCTACCATGGAGGACACCTCCCACCCCCTGCAGGACACAGTATCATCACTGGCAGCTCCTTCAGTGTCAGACTGCTTCACCTGCAGTGTCTAAAGGAGAGATACTGCAGGTCCTTCCTTCCTGCTGCAGTCAGACTTTACAATCAAGCTCCCAGTAGTTCAGTTCACCCACTTACAAACTGTGCAATAAAAATGTACATAATGATGCTGTGCAATTTCATAAGAATGTTGCTGTAAATATTGTACTTTTTTCTTCTGGAAGGAGAAAATATTTATATCTATGCATTGTGTGCATTGTGTGCTGCTCTCCTTTTTATTCTGTTCCATTTGCTGCTGTTACATTGTAAATTTCCCCGCTGTGGGATCAATAAAGGTTTAATCTATCTATCTATCTATCTATCTATCTATCTATCTATCTATCTATCTATCTATCTAATAATAATAATTCTAATAATAATAATAATAATAATAATAATAATAATAATAATAATAATAATAATAATAATAATATTACGCGTCCCCGTTCTTCCTAAATGGTTCAGAAACTGAAACTAGCTGCTCCAGAGCGCCTCCCTGTGGTGGGGTTTATGAACAGCAGGGTTCTGACTCCACCTTTCTGCTCAGCCTCTACCTGCAGACCGTGATGGGGGGCGTGGCCTGGATCTATCAGTGGGCGGAGTCAGACGTCAGCGCGGAGACCTCCGTAACCTGCTGCCCTATGACGATCAGAGAGGAGGCGGAGCCAATGACCTGTACTACCAATCAGACGACTGGAGGGGGAGGGGCTTAGATCATGCTCTGCACCGATTGGTGGAAAAAGACCAGCGGAGGGAACAGGAGGAGGAACAGCGAGCAGGTAGAAGGTTTAAACTAAACAGAGTATTTAAATCTAATGGCCTCTGTCAGAATGATTTTAAAAATATTACATGTTTTTCTGAGTTTCTAGATTTATAAGATTCAACATATCCAATATTTTTATTTCCAAAAAACTAATTTTATTTTTTTACTTGAAAAATGAACATTTAGAGAAAATATTTGAGTTTATGTGGATTATTGCCTTCCTCCATCTGTAACTGTAAATTCTATGATCTTTACAGTCAAACTAATTCAAGGTTTTTTCTGCCATCAGGACTTTTAGAAATATTGTTTTTTTCATTCCAGTATTTTGTCTTTATTCTTCTACTGTCATCATCAGTATGTTTGTTTAGAGAAACCAATCAATTGCATCCACAGCCTACCTGGCCGCTCTGCTCCGCCTCCTGAGCGAGGCAGAGAACGCAGGATTGGTGGGTCCAGGTGATGTGGAGGTGGTGGAGGTGGTGGAGGAGGAGGATGAGGGTCCTGAACCTCCGGACTACGATGAGACGGGACGGGGGCTGAGCATGGGGAGGCCCCCGGCGCTGTGGTGGGGTCTCCTGGAGCCACAGCTGGCTCAGGCTCTGCTGGACAGGTGAGTCTGTTCAGGTGCATGTAGAGCATCAGGCAGGAAGTGGAGGTCTGAACACTCACCTGTTACCTGTCAGGATGGAGCCTCAGCTGGTCCAGAAGCTGCTGGACAGAGCGAGACAGGAGAGACTCCAGCAGGACGGACGAGTGATGAGCAGAGAGCAGGACATGCTCAGGTGATCCATCACATCTGATCAACACAGAAAAACTAGTTTCAAAAGATTTAAAGCACCACTGGAAAGAACAAAGCAAGAAAAAGAGCAAAAATAAGATCTGGATTGAAAGAATACACACGTATTAAATTCATTGTTTTCTCATCATCATGTCATTTTTTTAATCATAACTTTTCCACCAAATATTTCAACTTTTGCTGCTACTTTTGTCAATAAACCATTTTTTCTGGACTTCTTCAGACTTTATCTGTCTTTGGAAGCTTCATCAGTAGAGGATAAAAAAGTTCAGGATTAATTAATAGTTGACACTAATGATGCTCAGGTGAGTCCTTCTTGAAGTGCTGATTTCTCGATGTAAAATGTCAATTAATTTATTTATTACTGAAGATGGCTGTCTCCTCTCCAGACACCTGGTTGCTAGGATACTGTCCAGCATTGGCCCTAGTGACGCCCCGCTGGTCTCTGGTCGCAGGATGAGGCGGGACCTGTCAGCAGGTGAACCTGTTAGCTCCGCCCACAGGAGAACCCGCCGTTCCCTTGATGATGTGCCCTCCCCATCACCTAGCAACGACCCCCCTCTCCTCAGGGTGAAGAGGCTGGAGGACGACGAGGATGAGCAGAAGCTCCGCCCCCACGCCGCCGGGCTGCAGAGGATGAAACGCATCGACACCATGGCAACCGCCGATGAACTGAATCATGGGAGCCGTAGGCGCCAGAGGAGAGCTGCCCTGAACTACGACCCCCAGGAGCTGCTGGATCAGATCGTTCAGTACCTGAGGGAGTAGATTTCTGCTGGTCACCGTTCAGTTTTTGTATCGTTTGTTGTTTTTTGCTGCTGTTGTGAAAATGTACCTGATCAGTCGCTTATTGCTGAAATCAGGAGAAACAGAGGAGAGGAAGCTGTCAGAAATCACGACTCTTTTGTTGCTTTGTGGAAAATTTCTAATCAAACGTCACCGAGCCTCTAAACCAAAACCCCTCTGACATCACAGTCTGCAGCTCTCTGATTGGTTGGTTTCCTGCAGCAGTAGCACTAAAACCATCTTCAAGCTGAGTCCAGCTTCCCTCCACCAGAAAAAATATAGACACGTGATGGACAGTAACCGTAGCAACGGCTCATCAGCTCTGTGATTGGTCAGTTCTCATTGTGTTCATATACTTCAGCTTGTTGTCATGGTGATGATTCATCTATCTGTGCTGAAACTCAAAAATAAAGTCAATAAAGTGATGCTGCTTTCTGCTGTTCACTTCTATACACCTGACAGCAACAAATCACACCTGAGGGCAAAGCCAGAAATCACACCTGAGGGCGGAGCCAGAAATCACACCTGAGGGCGGAGCCACAAAGCTCGCTACATCAAATCCATTACATGTGAAACAACATAAAACAACTTAAAAATAAAACTATTTATAAATCTATATTTTAATGGTAATCCACTTGACATCAGACAGCATCAGGACAAACTCATGCTCACACTTCTACTGAACTTTATAAACTGTCACATAAAGCTGATCTAAAGACTACATTACCCATGAGACCATTAGAAGACACACAGTAGTTCAGTAGTTCTCCACTAAACTGTATTATTGTATAACTCTATGGAGCTACAATGAAGTCTACTGAAGCTCAAAGTGAGCTATAACCCACAGGCTAACTCTAAGCTAACTGTTTCTGAAGCTAATTCTCAACTGACTTTATCTTTAAGCTAACTCTAAATGGATCAGAGGCTAACTATATGCTAACTGGACTTAAAAACATAATCTATCCAAACTGAACCTTAAGCTGACTGTAACTTATTTTAACCTGGACCTGTTTCATAAATAGACGCTAATCAGCTAACTGGGCTGAATGCTAACTGCACCTAATTATTGGTCCAAAATCAGTCACCAATTCCACCCACAGCCATCAACAGCTCCTCTCCACTCACTTCTACTCACCAACCCTGACCCTTATATCAGAAATCCAGCTGTGATCTTTAACCAAACCTTCTCCTTCAACCAACACACCAAGCACACCATTAAAAAATCCTTCTTCCACCTTAAAAACATGGCTGGTCTCTGTCCACCTTAAAAACTTGGCAATTTTCCATCTGTCCACCTTAAAAACATGGCTGGTCTCTGTCCACCTTAAAAACTTGGCTATTTTCCATCTGTCCACCTTAAAAACATGGCTGGTCTCCGTCCACCTTAAAAACATGGCTGGCCTCTGTCCACCTTAAAAACATGGCTGGTTTCCATCTGTCCACCTTAAAAACATGGCTGGTCTCCATCGGTCCACCTTAAAAACATGGTTGGTCTCCGTCCACCTTAAAAACATGGCTGGTCTCTGTCCACCTTAAAAACATGGCTGGGCTCTGTCCACCTTAAAAACATGGCTGGTCTCTGTCCGTCCACCTTAAAAACATGGCTGGTCTGTCCACGTTAAAAACATGGCTGGTCTCTGTCCGTCCACTTTAAAAACATGGCTGGTCTGTCCACGTTAAAAACATGGCTGGTCTCTGTCCGTCCACCTTAACAACATGGCTGGTCTCTCCCTCTCAGCAGCAGGAACTCATCCAGACTTTACTCCATCAGTGTTCTCTACAGAACATCCTCCGGAAGCTTGAGAACATCCAGAGTTCTGCTGCCCACCATAGACTGTCTAATAAAGATCTATGATAAATAGAATAAATAATTGTCTGATAAATGATAGTTATTGATTCTATTTATTCTATATCTGCATCAGTCTATCTCCTACTCCGTCCTTCAGAACCTCCACTGGATCCCTGACCTCCACAAAGTCCACTTCAAGATCTTCCTCAGCTCCTACAGAGCTCTCCATAACCGGACTGAACCCGACCAAATCCTGGACCAGGTCTGAGAGGTCTTCCTCCATTTAGACCAAATCCTGGACCAGCTCTTCCTCATCTGTTCAATGCTTCCTAAACTCATAAATCCCTTTTCATTGTGCTCCTTACTCCACTATATTTTATTAATTTACTTATTTTTTGTGTTCTCACCTATTTAGTAACGAGTTTTTGAATGTTTTGACAAACATTATATAAGTAATATGTATTATTATTGTTATTATTATTATTATTATTATTATTATTATTATTATTATTATTATTATTATTATCATTTTCAGCCAACTGAGCCATGACGTTAAACAAATCCAGAGATAGCTGTATGCTAACTGGAGCTATGCTAACGGGAGCTATGCTAGATGTCTATCGGTAAGCTATAAGGAATCAGAAGCCAACTGGCTAGCTTAACTGTAATCCTAACTTCATCATAAGATAATTAGAAGCTAGCTAAATTCAAAGCTAGCTATAAGCCACATGGATCTCAGAGACTCTCAGCAGCGTCATGTTTAGCTCGTGGATGAGGCTACCATTCGCAGCTACATGACAGATTTTAAGGTCAGTGATTGGGTGTTCAACATGTGAAGATAAAAAGGAGCTAATCAGTGATCTGAACTCAGCATTTAAAGAGACCAAATAATAAGTGTAACTGGAACTGGGTTAAGGTTAGGGTTAGGGTTAGTGGGTCCATATGTTAACTAGCTCTTTATCAAAGCTATGCTACCTGTGTTAAAACATTAATGAGATCTCGATCTAACTCAATGCTAACTGGGCTCATATGCTAACTAGATCTAAAGTTAACACCATGCTAACTAGGTCTAGATGTTCCCTAGATCTTGAGCTAACTCTGTGCTAACTGGGTTAAGATGCTACCTATGTCCTAAGCTAACTCTATGCTAACTGAGCTAACTTCATTAAACGGTGACGTTCTGTATTCTGATAATGAGCTGCTGTTTGTCTAAACATGCCTTAAGAAAATAAAATCTGGTACATTTTATTATATCAGTTTAATCTGATGAAAACACAGTATCATTTAATAAACATGGAGGAAAACAAATTTTATTGATGATGTGCCTTAAAGGTCAAAAGTCATGCAGACAGCAAATGCTTCACTTCCTGTCCTCAGTCGTCGCTACCAGTTTTACCTCTCTGGATAGCCTAGCTTAGCACAAAGTCAGGCAGGCTGTGAGCTAATAAGCTAAAGTCCATCCTGTAGTCAGTGGGTTTTATTTGACTGGACAACAAGCTAGCTCTATGTTAACATGCTAAAGAAGCAAATGCTAAGTTAAATGCAACCGGAAATTAAATGGACCTGAAGCTATTCAATGATATATTGGTCTAGAATCTTAATCCTAAGCTAACTTTAAGTGGATCTGAAGCTAACTCAAAGCTAACTGGACCTAGAAGTTAATGAGCCTAAAGCTACATCTGCAAAGTGAACCTAAAATCCTAACAGAAATGGACTGAACCTGAAGCGAACACTAAGCTAACAGGACCTGGGACCAACTCTAAACTACCTAGACCTGAGACTAACTCTAAGTTAACAGGACCGGAGACTAACTCTAAGCTAACAGGGCCTGAGGCTAACTCTAAGCTAACAGGACCTGGGACTAACTCTAAGCTAACAGGACCTGAGACTAACTCTAAGCTAACAGGACTTGAGACTAACTCTAAGCTAACAGGACCTGAGACCAACTCTAAGCTAACAGGACCTGAGACCAACTCTAAGGGTGCTTTCACACCTGTTAGTCCGCTAGAGTGGTTCGTTTGGAGCCAAAAGTTGTTACAATGTTGCTATTTTCAACTGGTTCAGTTCGCATTCACACCAGTGTTTTCGCAGTTGAACCTACTCCAATTAATGTTATATCTCCCCCCAGTCGTTTGGCGGCGCTGTTTACAAAACAAGGCGTTTACGATGACGTAGGTGTACGCTGATTGGCGCAGCATGTGAAGAGGGAAAAATCCCGGAAGAAAACAACAGGCTGTGTTTATTTCATGGACCGCGGTTTATTCGTAAACAATGAACTATGCTCTCCTGTTCATTCTTGTTGCCATATATTCGTGTTATTGCTTTATGCAGCAAGCACAAATACTGCTGTTGTTTCAGCATGAAGCTCGCATTCGGTACGAGAACATTATACAGTCGTTTTACCTCCTCTTTAGACCAAGTTTGTCCCCTGTTCATCGTAAACGCAGGCTCTCGATCAAACTCGTGTGGAGAATGTGGTTTAGCTAGCGCGAGTTTTTTTGCGCCTCCCAAAATTCCCTGTGCAGGTTGCTACGGAAGCTCCCGTAGACCAAAAAGTCTGCTGCGCCATCAAGCCGGTCCGAATGGAGACAGGTTTGTGTTCTCACCATGAGCGAACCGAACTGGAGTTCACATAGAAGCGGACCGAGACCACCTCCCGAAAGTGGTCTCGGTGTGGTTCGTTAGTCCGAACCAAAAAAATCTGGTATGCTTTCACATCAGCCCAAACGAACCGTACTTGCAGGTGTTGCGGACTCCAGTCCGCTTTAAGCGGACTAAAAGACGTAGGTGTGAAAGCACCTTAAGTTAACAGGACCTGAGGCTAACTCTAAGTTAACAGGACCTGAGGCTAACTCTAAGCTAACAGGATTTGGATGTATTATGTTGTTGTTTTATTGTTTTTTATTGTGACTGTTTCCAGTGTTTACAGCATTAAACTAGGCTAACTCCAGAGAGGAACCTGGTGTTGAGGATGTAATAAAATCTGATTGTTCCTTTAAAAGATTGAGACATTTCATGAACTGTGATGACAGAAATCGTTTCATAGAACACACTGAGTTTCCATGTTGCTGTCTTTGTTTTTCTTCCCTTCTTTAAGAACTTGTCAGACCTGAATACATTCAAGAATGTTTCTATCAGCTCGTTTTTTTGTTTTTTTGTTTTTTAGACATTTCTCACATTGTGTTTGTGCAACATTCTCAGCTGTAAAACATGTTTTTAGTGCTTTACGTCACCCAGAATTTGGTTGACTTTTCCGCGTCTTTAAAAAAATGTTGAAACATACGCTAATTTGATGCCAGTTCAAAGAAAACTAGACCATCGAGATGCAAACTCCATCTTAAGATATATCTAACCCACATGGACCTAGATGCAAATCTAAGCTAACTGTATCTTGACGCTAAGTAGACCAGAAGATCGCTAACCTTAAGTGGATCTTCAGCTTTTACTGTAACTCCAAAATAAGAACACAAAATTTGAATTGAAGCCAACTGAAACCAAATCTGATTGGAGTGAAATGGTACTGTTAGCTATGAAACTGGACCCAGAAGTCAGCAGAACACAGATCTAACAGCACTAAATGACCTACAGGATGATTATAAGTAAACCGAGTTTAGAGGTTAACGAAGCCTAAAACTGACAGAGCTAAATGGGCCTAGAAGTTCATTCTTAGCTAACTGGACTCAAAAGTTGGCTGAACCCAATACCAACTCACACCTAAAGGGGCTTTGAGCTAAAACTAAGCTAACTAAACCCAGACATTTCTTAGATCTTACATCAACTCTAGCCTACCTGGCTTTAGAAGCTAATTCTAATGGTGAAATGAACCCAAAGATGGCCTAGAAGCTAGCCCAACAGAACTAGAGCCAGCTGTTTGAGAGCCTCGAAGTTCTGTAGATTTCAGAACTGGGAAAGTTTGTAGACATTTTTGCATAACATTTTCCTTTGTGGTTGTTAGCTTGTAGCTGTTTAAGCTCATTTCCCAGGCTAAGCTAACTGGTGTTTGCTGATGATTGTCTCCAGGAGTGACTTGTGGTATTACAACAAGCGCAGCAGAAACATCTACTCCACCATGCTGACACTGGAGAAATAACGTAAAGATGGAAAGACAAAACATGAAGTAGAAGGACAGGATATCTGGGCTCATTTCTCATTTAGTTCAGCATCTTTACATTTTCTTTCATGGAAGCAAAGGAGAAACCCAACACATTTTATTCTGATAAACGGACACTCATTAATCTGACTGTGAAACTGTATCCTATGTTTGTCCATTTGGTGCTGAAGAACTTCTCATGTAAAACCACAGCGCTGGAATAACGGCTTCACCTGGAAGACACTAGAACTAAAACTAGCAAGTTAAGGTTCTTCAATTTGAATATGTCTTAGAAGAATGAGATCATAAAGACGTTTCTTTGTCCATGGAGATGATGATAAAGAGATCAGGAGGAAGTGAAGAAGTGAAGGCCCTGAAGAAGGAGGAAGGAGGGAGTGAAGAGACAAAAGAAGATCGATCAGTTAGAAATATTTTATTGATCCTGAGGAGAAATGATTCAAAGTCTTACAAATATCAACAGGACAAAATATAAAGAGAGACATCTGTAGAAAATGTGTCCTAAAAAGATAAACTGAAGTCCAAAGAGAATAAACGGAAATGTAAAATGTGCATTTTCTACGAAAAAAAGGAAGTATACAGTATAATAGGATGAAGCTTTAACAAGACAGTAGAGCAGCTCCTGTTGTTTGTCATTTTCTGTTGTTGTTTTCTGTTGTTGTTGTTGTTTTCTGTTGCTGCTTCTGCTGTTTCTGTCACTGTTTTTATTTTTCTGTCGCTGTTTTTATTTGTTTCTGTTTTTATTTGTTTTTGTTTCTGTGTTTATTTGTTTTTGTTTCTGTATTTATTTGTTTCTGTATTTATTTGTTTCTGTCGCTGTTTTTATTTGTTTCTGTCCCTGTTCTTGTCATCCTCTCCAGGGTCAGACTACGTCCAGCCAGACCAGACAACATGCTGTCCATGTCTTGAAGGACTCTGTGGAGAAAGGATGTCCTCCCTGACATCTCTAACGTCTCCCTGAGTCCAGCTGGAGTTCCCACGTCTCAAAGCTGCACCAGTAATACCAGTCCTAATACCAGTTCAAAAACCAGTTCTAAAACCAGTCCCAAACCAGCCCACCCATCCAGCTGCTGTGGCACCGACTCCCATCGTATGCTCTGAGAGGCTGGTCATGCAGAACATCCAGTGCATTCATCCATCCATCCACCCATCATCCATCCATCATCCATCCATCCATCATCATCCATCCAATGCATCCATCCATACATCATCCATACATCATCCATACATCCATCATCCATCCATCATCATCCATCATCCATCCATCCATCAACCATCCATCCATCCATCCATCCATCACCCATCATCATCCATCCAGCCCCCAGACATCTGGATTCAAAGACCTCTGACGTGTGAATGCTGTCCTTAGATTAACCTGTCCTCAGATTAACCTGTCCTTAGATTAGCCCTGTACTCAGATTAACCTGTCCTCAGATGAACCCTGTCCTTAGATTAACCTGTCCTCAGATTAACCCTGTCCTTAGATTAACCCTGTCCTTAGATTAACCCTGTCCTCAGATTAATCCTGTCCTCAGATTAACCCTGTCCTCAGATTAACTCTGTCCTTAGATTAACTCTGTCCTGCTACCATATCTGTGCTACCATCACCTCAATAAGCTGTCACTATGTTGGACTACCTCCAGTTCATAGGCAGATTTTTAGATATTTATTTTATTTATCCTGTATTTTGATCCTTTTTTTAATGTGTGGCGCAAATACAAAGGTGAGAGAGAAACGTCTTTTCAGTTCCACTGTATGTCCTGATATAGAGAGAACCTGACAATAAAAACCTTCTATTCTATTGTATTCTATTCTATTCTATTCTTCTGGTATTTTCTGTGACCGTTTCTGTCTTTTACTGTTTCTGGTGTGTTCTGAGGCTGTTCCTTATTGTTCTCTGCTGCTGTTCTCCGTTGTTTTCTGTCAGTTTCTGTAGTTTGTGTTGCTGTTTTTTTTTTTTTAATATTTATTATATTTTTGTTGCACAGTTTCCTGTCAGTTCTGGTCACTGTGTTCTGTTGGTGTCATTAGCTGTGCTGTGAAAATGTTGTCCATTGTCTATTTTTTCTGTCTTATTCAGTTGTGGTTCTCTGATATTTTCTTTCACTATTCTCTGTTGTTTCACAGCTATTTTCAGTCGTTACTTTCTGTCATTCTCCATCACTGTCTCTGTTGATTCCTCTTGGATTTTCTGTCTTTCTCTGGTGATAATGGATGAAATGTCAGTGATGGGGTCGGACAGGAAGTGTTCTAGATGTAGATCTCTAGAGCGGTTCACTAATGTCCGTTCCAGGCAGCTGATTTCTGTTTTCCTTCAGTGAGACTGAAAGCCAAAAATATTTCATGGAAAATATTTTTAATGGAGAAGAAGAAGGGACTCACCTGGTGTTCATGCCGTCATCAGCAGACCCGTGGTCACTGCACAAACAGAGCTGGTGTTTAGCTGAAGTTCAGATTTAGTGGCGTTATCTATCAGCCTCCACATTTCTTACCATCCTGGGAGTCCGGCGGCAGCAGGGCGTCCTGTCGGTTGGCCAGGACAAAGGCCAGCGTGGCCAAGATGGTGTAATCAAGAACTCCCAGGATGGCCAGGATGTAGGCCCAGTGCACCGAACAGTTACCTGGAGAGAAACTGCCCACCTGAGGACAGGATGGAGGAGCATCATAGTACAGAACAGCAGTGGAGAAGGTCACTAATGTTCTGATCACATTTCTACTGGATCTCATCTGATACAGAAACTGGAACATGTTACTGGGATTAAAGGAACCAAACTGGTTTAAATCATGTTCATCAGATTCCAGTTTGTTCATGTTAATGAGGATTCTTCCAACAGAGTTAGTTCTGGAGTTCCTCAGGGTTCTGTGTTAGAACCAGTATTATTTACTTTGAACATGTTCTCCTTAGACAGTATTATTAGGAAACACTCCATAAATATCCATCGTTATGCAGATGACACCCAGTTCTATTATCTATGGAACCAGATGGAACCAATCAGTTGGTGGAACTCCAACATGCCTGAAGGACATAAAGACCTGGATGACCTGGAACCTTCTCCATTTAACCCTTTAAGCGCCAAAGTCGCAATATTGTGACAAGCAACATTGCTGAACATAACAAGCTATAGCTGCAAATATGGTGACTCATATAGTTACTACTTTACACCAGGAGGACATCTGGAACTTCAATCTGAGCATCATTTGTGGGCGTGTTTTCATTCAAAGTTTTGGAGTTTGTAGAGTTTGAAAGCTGCCTCCTGGTCGAGGAGACGAGGGTCGCAGTCGGAGCGCAGCAGAGTGCAAGGCAGCGCGAGAAAACTCACCATGCTGAGAGGTCTGTTCACCGTTGACAAAGTACTTCCTCAAGTAATGGCTGACTCAGATTCTGAAGAGGAATATTCACCCTCTGATGAAGATGTTCAGTCGTCCAGTGAGACAGAAAGTGACGCTGCGTCTGTGCGTAACAGCAGCGAGTCCGCCATGACAGTCCACAAGCAGCACATACTGGAGCCGATGCTTTGCTTCACTGTGTCCAGGGTGGCAGGAGGGGACGTGGTGGGTGTAGCAGGGGTGGCAGGAGGGGACGTGGTGGGTGTAGCAGGGGTGGCAGGAGGGGACGTGGTGGGTGTAGCAGGGGTGGTCAAAACACCGCTAATGGTGAGGGGGTAGCGGGCATGCAAAAAACCGTGGAAATAGCGGCAGACGCGGGAGAAAATGCACTGATAATAGCGGCGGAGGCCGCAGTGGCGTTCACGGCCCCGCCGTAAATGCAGATGATGATGGTTGAGTTTGCTTGAGAGATGAGGAACAGTATCACAAGTGGATCAAACATTTAGATGAGCCTGTTGGGTGTCGTGGAGACAGGAATCTGACAAATTCTGAGCCAAGCAATGCCATCTGAATCGATAAACATCTGTAAAAGTTATGTAATCCATATGTTTGCTGCCTGGTGATGTCATAATATGCAAATTAGATGAGTGAATTTACTGCCATCACAAACTTTGGATCATACTGATGATTTTACTCATTTACAGTTTTCCTTTATCTCTAATCATTTTCAAGTTACAACCCCTGGAAAAAGTGATATCAAAACTGAATATTTTATTGAAAAAATTGTGGTGCCCAAAGGGTTAAATCCAGACAAACTGAGGTTCTTGTATTTGAAACACTCCATCTAACCAGATAGTTCCTCTAGATGGCGCTGCCTCCAGTTCTACTGTAGAGAACCTTGGAGTTCTCTCTGACCAGGATCTGTCCTTCAACATATAAACCAGTCTGTAGGACAGCTTTCTATCATCTAATGTAAAATCAGAAACATCTGGTCTCAGAGTGATGCTGAGGAACTAGTCCATGCATTTCGAACTTCTAGGTTGGACTACTGTAGTTCGTGATGGTCAGGAGGTCCCAATAATTCTCCTACAAACCTCCAGCCAGAGTTCTGACAGGAACCAGGAACAGAGATCAGAGTTCTCCTGTTAGCTTCTCTTCATGGCTCCCTGTAAAATCCAGGATAGAATCTAAAATCCTTCTTCTAACATCTAAACTCTGAGTGAGCAGCTGCATCGTATCTTAAAGACCTGATTGTTCAAGATCATCCTAACAGAACCCGTCCCTCTCAGACTGCAGCTTCACTGCTGGTTCCAGAGGTTCCAGAAGCAGAACCTTCAGTAATCAGCTCCTCTGTTGTGGAGCCAGCTCCCAGTTTGGGTTCTGGAGGCAGACAGCCTCTCTACTCTAAGATCATAGAACATTCCTCTGAGCTGATAGTTAGAGCTCCTCAGGATCAGCTGATCTGTCCCCTAGTTCTGCTGCTGTAGATTCCCATGATGCACTGGGCTCCTCTCCATACAGGTAGATCTCACCTTTACATCCACTGACTGTTCTCTGATCTACAGCTTCTGTTCTCACCAACCTCCAGAAAGTTCATTGTTCTGTTGGTACTTTTTGTTCTCCATCTTTTCTTCTGCCGTCCTGCTGCCTCCCACCCCAGAGCAATACAATCCTGGTATATCTACTGTTTCTGTATGAAGACCATGTTGTAAATATGAACATGAACTTATCTGTTCCCTAACATTCAGCCCCTCACAGTGTTTGTCCTCACCGAGTCGCCACACAGAGCTCTCATCTCTGGACTCTCCCACGAATCTGGAAACAGGAGGCAGGCCAGCGCCAGGCAGAACCCTGCTGAGAACAGACGAACCATGCTGAGAACCAGCTATCTGGTTCATATAGAAGCTGGATGGAACCTCTGGAAGGTCCTGCATTAACCTGCTGAGGTGAGAAGCAACACTGACCTGCAGTCAGCTGCAGCCAGGCACAGATCTTGTAGACGGTCGCAGCGCTGCAGAACCTGAAGAGACAGAGACAGAGGACGCTGGTCCACACCGCCCACAGAGACACGCCCACCAACACCGCCACCGACTGGAAGGACGGCAGAGGAGACAGACTGGACAGACCACCACGACAGTCTGGGACCGGCCAATCAGACTCCAGACATACCTGACAACACACAGGTACACAGGGACATGTATGTACACGGGGACATACAGGGACATGTATGTAGACAGGGACATACAGAGACATATAAGAACAGAAATACAGAGGAACATGTCAGTGATTTTCCATGAGGTGTTTTAGGTTTAACTAACTGCTGCTGGACGTCAGCTGTGATTGGTCAGTCACAGGTGGGGGGCGGGGTTTCTCACCTCGAACAGTCCCAGGGTGCCGCTGGGCTGCGGAGGCCGGATGTCCGCGGTGCCGATCCAGGACGGCTGCACCAGGATGACCACCTGGATGATGGCGAAGCAGAGCGAGCAGACGGCCCAGAGGACGCCCACGGCTCTGGCGCTGCGAACAAACTCCGTCTGGTAGAGGCGGGACAGGTCGGACAGGGCGGGAGACGCCGACATCACTGGGAAGGAGGAGGGAAGACAACATATTACTGGAATCTGGAAAATATCTTCACTGACTGAACGATCAATAGGTGGAGACCCTCATCAGCAGATTGACCAATAATCATGAACATCTGTAGGAAACTACAGCAGACACATTCTTTATGGAGTTCTGAAGTGTGTTTCTCTGCACCGACAACAACACAACGATAAACACAAACAACACAATGATAAACACAAACAACAACACGAGAAAGACAAACAACACAATGAGAAACACAAACAACACAACGATAAACACAAACAACACAACGATAAACACAAACAACAACAACAACACAATGATTAACACAAACAACAACACAACGATCAGCACAAACAACACAACAATTAACACAAACAACAGCACAACGATCAACACAAACAACAACACAATGATTAACACAAACAACACAACAATCAACACAATGCAATGATAACAACAACAACACAATTAACACAAACAACAACACGATAAACACAAACAACAACACAATGATAAACAATAACACAACGATAAACACATACAACAACACGAGTAACACAAACAACACTACGATAAACAACAACACAATGATAACAACAACACAATGATAAACACAAACAACAAACACAATGATAAACACAAACAACACAACAATAAAAACATAAAGACAACAATATTTGCCCACGAATTCAACAAACACAGCAATAAACAACAACATTCAGTAAACAACAACAGTCAGTACACAACAACAAACATACAGTTAAGGACAATAACAGACCGAAAGTAAACAGTCAGCAGTAAACAACAACAGAGGAAATGAGAAGCTCCAGATGTTCTGCAGGTGTTTCATGACGTTAAAGAGCGGCAGCATCAGACTGACCGACAGCCAAATCAGCGGCTGATAAACATCAAAGAGCACCGACAGACCGACGTCACACCAGGAGCTTCGAGATTATTTTTTTTTAAAAAGAGAAACTGCAGCCGCGTTCATCCGGTAAAACCAAGAGAAAAACAAAAACAACCGAAAAACAACCGACCTGCAGCCGGAGGAGTCGGTCCGTCCGTCTGTCGGTTCGTCTGTCGGTCCGCTGACGGTCTGCGGCTGGAGGAGGATGATGGAGGAGGATGATGGAGGAGGATGATGGAGGAGGATGATGGAGGAGGATGAAGGGTGATCGAGGTCTCTGCTGTTCTAATCAATAATGTGAGGATCAATAACCGAAGCTTCGATGATCTGACTGAGGAACAGAAGAATCAGTTGAAACCTGCAGCTCGTTTAGATCAGAGCTCTGTGTTGCAGCAGCGCCGCCTGCAGGAGGACAGAGGAACTGCAGGAGCAGCTCGTACTACAAACAGTACTAACAGTACTACTAGCAGTACTACTGACAGTACTATGACCTGAGTACTACACCAGATGAACGTGTACATTTATATAAATACTATTTATTATTATTATGACACATTAGAGTGAAACTGATCATTAATCAATCAGGGGATCAATCTAAAGATTCACAGCATCTGAACACGTTAACTACATGTACCTGAGCTGCAGTACTTCTACATGACTTTATGCTGCATTACTGCTTTCAGTAAATAAAACATAAACTATGACACATTCAACAGTGTGCATTATTATTCAGCTTTTTAACCCCTTGACGCTTATTGTCGTGAATTCTCATCATCCCACTTTCATCCAGACTGGAGATAGCCTATCCATTCCCCCAACACTGGTTTGTTCAGATTCAGTACGAACCTCAGAAGCTGTTAAAGAACTGGTTTCTGGTAGGACCGGTCGGAGTGGGACCTAATTATTATATCTGTTATTATTATATCTGTTCTATGTTTAATAGATAAATTAACAATCTCCACTTATTTTAGCTTCAGCTGGAAAGCAAAACACATAAAAAAAATGTTTAGTTAATTGTAAATAAATTCAGACGTAAAGGCAGGACTTTTGCTTGTACTGCAGTATTTTTACTTGACAGTACTTTATACAGCTCTGCATGTTGCTGTCATTTACTACATTACCCATAATGCCCTTCAAGCACACTGTCCATTAAAACACCTGGAGACAGAAGTGGACAGCAGGTTACTATGAAAACAGGCAGCAGCTCCGTCCACTGACATCCCAGGAAGAGAAACGTCCCTCATTCACATTCTGGTCTTCATCAGCTGACAGGAAGTTCTTTAATCATCAATAAAAAGGACAGAACCCTCAGAGACGATTATTGATCAGGTGATCGATCACAACCTCTTTAATAGAAACAATACAAACATTGTGACTCATATTGCACAGAGCTCCTCTAATCAATACCCACACCAATCATTTGATGGTTTACTGGATGAAATCAGCTCTTCAACATTTCAGAACCAACATATGGACGATCAATAGAACTGTTTTCTGCTGATCAACTGATCGCTGCAGGATTTTATTATTGGAGAACAACTTCTTAAAATGTTTGAACTAATATAAAATTATCTTTTTTTTCCACAGAAATATGGAGTTTTAAGCCTCGTTTCAGGAAAATGAAAAAATTCTGTTTGTTTCTTCATGTTAAACACAAACAGTGTTTGTTGTTTGTTTGTTGTTTGTTGTTCCTTCTGCTGGTGATTCGTCACATTTTCTGTCAACAAACTGATGATGAGGAGATAAAAACGGGTTTTTAATGGGAGTGTTTTGGCAGCTGTGGGACGCCGTACGATGTCGCTGGATTTCCCACGAAGCACCGTTGATGCTGGTATCCATGGCAACGCCCTGAACCATCCCATCACCGTGAAGACGGCGAGGCTTCAGCTCCACCCTGGAATCTCTTCTCCAAACTTGGCACAGTGAGCAGCGTTTTTAGCCTCAAAGAGGATCTGAGCAGAAGAAACGATTCACATGAGAATGAAGATCTAAACATCATCAGGATGGTTCTGCTTCTCCATGGAGGCTGACTGATGGTATATTATGGGATGTGATGATGTGTGTGGTGTGATAGAGCATCATTTACTCTCATCTCAGGCTCTTGGATGAACTTTCTGAACTTTACTTCAGAGAGCAGGACCAGGACAGACAGTAGAAGAACAGGAGCTGCAGCGTTTAAAGCTCTCACTGATCACTGATGTTTCAAAAGCTCTGCTCAGGAAACAGTCCAGGTAGAGGAACTCACCTGGTTTTAGGTAAGTGTGACATCACAGCTCATCTGGAAACTGTGAGGAGTTTCTATTGATCCTCTAGCAGATGACTGAACATCTGGTTTCAGGCTGCTGATCCTCTGATCAATACGATGGATTGTCATCAATATTCAGCAGGAACCAGAAACAGCCGGGATTGAAAACTGGATCATTGTCTGAAATCAGGCTGTTTATTTATTGATCTACTGATTGATTTATTGATCTGATTGTAAATGATTCTGGTCACACAGGGTGAAGAACGTTTGATCTGAATAATGGAAAATCTTCCAGAACCTCCTGAGAACATCTGGTTCCTCATCTGCAGGAACTTCATCAATGATCAGAGGTCCATAGAGGTGGGTCCAGATTTATCACTTTTTAATGGACTTCATCAGAACTTCATCAGTCCAGCAGATAGAACCATGACATTTAGGAGGAGAAACATCTGAGTTCTGGTAGAAACGGACTCCAGGTCAGTTTACATCCATCCAGGTGTCTCAGTCTGAACACTGAATCTGGTTTCTGATCAGTATCTCCATAACCAGCTGTGATCATCAGTATTATGGGATGCATCCTAGTGTGAACAGTTCACAGTTCTAGAAACAATCATTGGTTCCTGGATGTGGTTCTGGTTCCTAAAGGTCGTTCTGAACTCTAAGGTTCCTTTAGGAACATAAAACCATCAACAATGAAAACCATCTGTTCTATTAAAAGGAATAAAATGAATCTACTGATCCCTGAAGACCCTCATCCAGTTACCTGTGTGTTACCTGGTTGTGTTACCTGGTTGTGGACGTACGCCTCACACAGGTAGCACCACACTGAAAGGTCAGAGAAGCTCAGCACCAGCGGGTGTTGGGAGACGACGCCATGAGACACCATGTGCTCGTTCACGTAGCGACCACAGAGCACCTGAGGACACATCGTTGACAGGTGAGACGCTTCATGGGTTAGGGTTAGAGGGTGTGCGACAGGTGAGACAGACTACCTGGTAACAGGTGAGACAGATCCAGTTCTCAGCGTCAGAGCCGCAGTCCTCACACGGCAGGAGGACATCGACACCTGAAGGTGGGAGGGGCTTCACGGCGTCCAGGTGAGGACACCACGGCAGGGGGTCGACCACATACAGAGTGGACTGCAGAGAGACAGACAGGTGGACAGACAGGTGGACATCAGTTCATTACTGATGAGTGATGTCATTATTAAGCTTTCTGACTCCGCCCACCAGCTCCAGAGATGCCTGAGGCTTCGACCAACCACACGCTCCCTCTGTCTCTGGCTCCGCCCCCTCTCCTTCTGCAGCTTTGTCTCCAGTGGTGAATAACTGTGGCGTTGCCACGGTGATCTTCTGTGAATGATTAACAGCATAATTCAGGAAGAGGTCAGAGTCACCAAGGGGGCGGGGTTCATCTGATGGCTCACCTGAGGCAGCTCTGCTGATTGGCTGAGCTCAGGTGTGACATCACCTGGCTCCTCTTCCGGGCTCAAGCGGACCTTTGGCCTGGCCCCGCCCACCGGCGTGGACGTAGCTGAGATCTGACTGATGTCCAAACAGGCCAATCCCTGCGTGAGCTGCTCCAGACTGCACCGTGCCTGATTGGACAAAACAGCCCACAGTTATGAGGTCACCTGTTCTCTGACAGGAAGCTCTGTCCTCCGTGTGTTACCGTGGCATCTGCAGATGGCGATCTGTTGGCGGTGTTCTGCTCTGACTTCCTGCTGTTTCCTTTAGAACTACGTTTCCCACGATGCTTTGGGGACGGCAGAGCGGCCAGCACTGACTGTGGAACTGAGCAGAACATCAGCTGATGGAAACGAGTCCGACAGGATCAGAACATTGTATCAGTAAAAACTTAAACAGGAAAAAGCTTGACATCTTTACCAAATTTATGTTAATGAATCTTAAAAACTGAGCAAAAAAAATTACAAATAAATCAATCAAAATAATAAAAATCTCAAAAATAACATTAAAAAGTAAAAATGAAAGAAACGTATAAATAAAATTTAAATGAATAACACATTAACTAAATGTTTAAAAATATAGAATGAAAGCAAATAAAAAATTAAATCAGTTTCACTGACTGTGTATCCTCAGGGTCCGCCAGTAGGGGGCGTGATGACGGATAACCTCGTTGATCGTTGCCACGGCGCTGCGGTGAGGAGGGGGGAGGGGCCTTGCTAAGGACGGAGGAGGGTCTCCTAGCAACACACTGGTGCACATCGTCATAGAGTCCGAGATGGACGACAAGTTATAACCCCCCTGGAGAGACGTCACATGAGCTCATTACATCACTAACGGTCACATGACCTCATCAGGTCAGAGGATGTCAAATGATAATCAGTAATTGGTTGATCAGCTCACCTCTAAGATGAGCAGGACACGCCCTCCGGCCAGTGACATCAGCATGTGTGTGAGGTGGGCATATCCCTCTGGGGTCACATGATATCCACCCAACGGGTCGCCCCGAGCAGCATCAAACCCGGCCGACACCAGAACCAGACTGGGGTTAAACTACATAGATGACAAATCAGAGGACTGCCTTAGATCAGAACAACCAATCAGAGGACTCTGTCAGGTCGAACTGACCAATCAGAGGACAGTGTGAGGTCACATGTTTAATTCTGACTCTTTGGATTGGTTGAATGACTGATTGCTGCGTGTTCTTGGTCGTTACCTCGGTAGCAATCGGCATGACGATGTGGTGAAAAGCAGCCAGGTAGTCAGAATCGCCCATCCGCCCTCCGCTCCATGCCACGTTGACATTAAACCCCTCCCCCTTAGCCACGCCCACCCTGTCAACAGCGGCGTCCTCTGAAGACGGGAAGAAGGTAGCGTTGTCGTAGCGATGGAGAGAGATGTACAGAATGCTAGAGAGACAGACAGTCATCAGTTCACTCATCTGCAGGAGGAAAGACATTAAGCTCTGCCCCCTCTATCACCTGTCATTGTCCTCAAACATGTGTTGAGTCCCGTTGCCATGGTGAACGTCCCAGTCTAGGATCAGGACTCGCAGCAGAGGATCATGGGAGATCTTCTGGGCGTAGTGAGCAGCAAGTGCTGCTGTGTTGAAAAAACAGAAGCCACAGGGAGCATCCATCTCAGCGTGGTGACCAGGTGGACGGACAATGGCCACACCGTTACTCACCTGCACAGGTATACATCCAGTTACATCATCTGAACAGGTAACAGAGCAGTTCTACAGTTCTACAGTTTCATTTATCTGAAGCTTTTATCCACAGACGTCCATCTGAGAGCAGATCCACCACATGACGGATCTAGTGAGGAGGAACCACCTGGAGAAGATAGACCTACCAGGTGTGCTAACAGGACGTGGAGTCTACAGGAAGTGATTGGTTTATTCTTTGCTTCCTGCAGTTTGTCAGGTTAAAGGTGTTCAGTGAACATCTGGTTTTAGTCTTAAAGACTGAACAGAGTTTGGTAACTGAAGGACTTTAGAGTTTTCTGCAGCGATCTTAACAGTGGGGTGACATGAGATGTTTCTGGATGGAAACCAGACGTTCTGCTGCGTTCTGGATCATCTGCAGAGGTTTGACCTTCATCAAGGTAAGGAGCTGATCATAGAGACCTGGACCAGGAGCTGCATGTTCAGACTGGAAGGGTCTGATCTTCCTGATGCTCTAGAGGACGAACCAACACGACCGATCAGCAGAGGACTCATGAACCTTGGAGGTTAGATGGTCATCCATCATGAAGCCAAGTTCCTGGAGGACTTTGTGGGTCTGAGTTGATTCCAGCTGGAGGTTGGTTTCTGGTTGAATAGAGGAACTGGCTGGGAGGACCAGGAGCTCAGTCTGGGAGAGGTGGAGCTGGAGTTTGTTCATCCAGATATCTGCAAGGATGATGCGATCCATGTGGTCTTCTGGGGGAACGTCAGGAAGAACTTGGTCTCATCGGTCTAATTGGTTTGAAAAACCAACTATTGAAACTCAGAGAGTGAAACCAGGAAGTGCTCTGCACAAAGTGTGACTCCTACCTAACAGGTCCTGATCACACTCAGAAACCAAAGCTCCAAAAACAATTAGCAGCTAAATGCTATCTCCTATGTTCCACATCTCAGTTATTGCAGTTTTGTCGCCCACACAGACAAGAAAAGCTCTCAGAGCCCAGTGCTCCACCAAGACCGTTCATTCCTCAGTTTGTGTATCCAGAAGTTACAGCAACATAGAATCTGGTCATTTAATATAAATCGACCCACAGACTAACTAAAGAAATACTGAATGACCTTGCTCTGAGCACAGGTATGTGTTGTGCATGCGTACATTATGTACTGATACTGAATTGCGTGACCAAAATATGTAACGGGCCGAGTGAATTGATGCAGGTAACTGAAACAGCGTTCACTTGTTGTCATGGTTACGGCGACACCGTGCCGCTATATCTGGAATGGAAAATCCTTAACAAATCCGTGGATCCAGACTATAAGCTGCATCACTGCCAGAATCTAATGAGGTGGTCCTTCTGTCATTTCTGTTGTTAGCCTGTCAGCTATGCTTAGCCTGTTAGCTGTTGTTAGCCTGTTAGCTGATGTTACCCTGTTAGCTGATGTTAGCCTGTCAGCTGATGTTAGCCTGTCAGCTATGCTTAGCCTGTTAGCTATTGTTAGCCTGTCAGATGTGGTGCTCTAACAGATGTGTCCCATCAGGATGCTGTCCTATGCTACCTGTCCACAGGTGTTACCTGTCCTCCCAGGATGCTGTCGACAGCGCTGAAGCAGCCCCCGGCCGCCAGCTGGGCAGACTGGAAGCTCTGGTTGTTGATGTAGATGGAGTTGAACTCGTCCCCCAGTTTGTGCAGCTCTCTGGGCTTCATGGCCGCCGTGGCCTTCATCTGCTCGATGTGCTGCAAGCTAAAAACACAGTCAGACCGTCTGTGTGAGGATCAGGACAGGTAAGTTACACACAACACTGAGCATGTGCGTACCTGTGACACATGGATAGCTCCTCCTCTGTCGCTAAGCGGGCTGGTATCCGCTGGCAACGATCAACTAAGCCCAGCTGCTGATGTTTGGAGAAGATCTTAAAGATTCTCTGAGGCTGTTCAGGGTGATGTCTGCAACACATATTTACAGGAACACCATAACTACATCGCCATTGCGATATCAGATCATTAGAATCTGATTACATCACAGGAACACTATAAGTACATCGCAATGGCGATATCAGAACATTAGAACCTGATTACATCACTGTTCATAAACTGGGGGCCCTCCTGGAGCCAGGATCAGGACAGGAGGGAACCAGCAAGAGTCACGTGGCTGAGCCCCATGTGGGTCGGTCAGGCATCCCTGGGGGGCCGCCGCCAGCAGGACGGGACATTGGGGTAACGAGCTGTGCTGATTGGGCAGCGGACAGGAGTGGGCACCTCGGCAAGCCGCCCCCTGGTGGAGGAGACTGGATGTGGAGATGTGGAACGTCTCCTCAGCGGCAGGAGGTGGACCAGTCCAAACGAGATTTACAGCATCATGTAAATGTATTTGCCCCCTACAGAAATGTGTGTAGCCCTGTGATAGACTGTTACCTGTCCATGTGAACCTGTGATAGGCTGTTATCTGTCCAGGTGAACCTGTGATAGACTGTTATCTGTCGAGGTGAACCTGTGATAGGCTGTTATCTGTCGAGGTGAACCTGTGATAGGCTGTTATCTGTCCATGTGAACCTGTGATAGGCTGTTATCTGTCCAGGTGAACCTGTGATAGGATGTTACCTGACATTATATTAGCTCATCTTCCTGTTTACAGGTAACTCACCTGTCCCACATGTTCAAGTGTTCCATCATCCTCTCATCATAAACCAGACCTGTTACCATGGCAACAGAGGGGGCAAGGCCAGGCTTCTTATCCATCTCCTTTGTAGTTTCTCTGATGACATGTCCCTCAGCCAATGGGCCGCCTTCTGCAAAATGGTGTTAGCATTGATGGGGGTTACACAGCGCTACACTGTGTTATCATTAATGCTAATGTGTGGGGCTAACTGTGTTATCATTAATGCTAACGTCTTGGAGCTAACTGTGCTATCATTGATGATAACATCTTGGAGCTAACTGTGCTATCATTGATGCTAACATCTTGGAGCTAACTGTGCTACCATTAATGCTAACATCTTGGAGCTAACTGTGCTATCATTGATGCTAACGTCTTGGAGCTAACTGTGTTATCATTCATGCTAACGTCTTGGAGTTAAGTGTGTCATCATTAATGCTAACGTCTTGGAGCTAACTGTGTTATCATTAATGCTAACGTGGGGGGCTAACTGTGCTATCATTAAAGCTAACCTGTGGGGCTAAGAGTGCTATCAATAATGCTAACGTGTGGGGCTAACTGTGTTATATAATGCTAATGTGTGGGGCTAACTGTGTTATATAATGCTAAGGTGTGGGTCCAACTGTGCTATCATTAATGTTTCCATGTGGCACTAATTTAGATATAATTAATGCTAATGTTGGGGCTAACTGTGCTATCATTAATGCTAACGTGTGGGGCTAACAGTGCTATCATTAATGTTAATGTGTGGCACTAATTTAGATATAATTAATGCTAATGTTGGGGCTAACTGTGCTATCAGTAATGCTTACGTGTGGGGCTCACTGTGCTACCATGCTAACTTGTGGGGCTAACTGTGTTATATAATGCTAACGTGTGGGGCTAACTGTGCTATCATTAATGCTAACATGTGTGGCTAACTGTGTTATATAATGCTAATGTGTGTGGCTAACTGTGTTATATAATGCTAACGTGTGGGGCTAACTGTGCTATCATTAATGCTAACGTGTGGGGCTAACTGTGTTATATAATGCTAATGTGTGGGGCTAACTGTGTTATATAATGCTAAGGTGTGGGTCCAACTGTGCTATCATTAATGCTAACGTGTGGGGCTAACTGTGTTATATAATGCTAACGTGTGGGTCCAACTGTGTTATCATTAATGCTAACGTGTGGGGCTAACTGTGCTATCGTTAATGTTTCCATGTGGCACTAATTTAGATATAATTAATGCTAATGTTGGGGCTAACTGTGCTATTATTAATGCTAACCTGTGGGGCTAACTGTGTTATATAATGCTAACGTGTGGGGCTAACTGTGCTATCATTAATGCTAACCTGTGGGGCCAACTGTGTTATATAATGCTAACTTGTGGGGCTGTGTTATATAATGCTAACGTGTGGGGCTAACTGTGCTATCATTAATGCTAACATGTGGGGCTAACTGTGTTATATAATGCTAACATGTGGGGCTAACTGTGCTATCATTAATGCTAACACGTGGGGCTAACTGTGCTATCATTAATGCTAACGTGTGGACTGTAGATGTTACCGTGGACTTGCAGGGAGGGCCAGTGTGGATACAGAGCCGTGACCGTCTGAGAGATGGACTGCAGAGCGCTAACAGACACACGTTATCGATCAGTTAGTCACACACAAGAACAGTTCTGATCATTGATTTCTCGTGTGAATCATCGGCACAGGTGTGTTACCTGTCAGACGGAGCAGTGGGTGGGTTCAGTGGAGGACAAGCTCCGCCCAGCAGAGCTACAACACAGGCTGCAGCGCCCTCTGCTGTCGCCTGCAGGTTATAACCTCCCTACAAACACAGGAACATGCGTGTTAAACATGCTATAGTCCTGATACAGCGGTCATGGGTCCAACCCACGGCTCCCAGTGTCTCTCTCCACTGTGCGCTATAATAATGGTTCACTGTGTTGACCGTGTGTTCTACATGCGTGTAGCGTGTTCTCCCAGGTCAGAATGAAATGGTTTTACCTCCAGAGCGAGGACCAGTCGACCCTCAGCCAAACTCATCAACATGTGAGTGAGAACATGGAAACACTGAGGACTCACACACATCTCGCCCTGAGAACACACAGGTAGCGTGTTAGTGTGGTAGCATGTTAACACACGTGTTCCATATGGGTTCTGTGGGTTGTCACCTTAGGATCTCCGACTGCAGCGTCAAATCCAGCAGAGACCAGAACGAGCTGAGGCTGGAACTGGAAACACACACGGACCAACACAGATCAACATGGACCAACATGGACCAATACGGATCAACACGGATCAACACGGACCAACACGGACCTCACCATGAGTGTGTGTAATGTGTGTAGTGTATGTGTGTGTAATGTGTGTAGTGTGTGTGTGTGTGTGTGTGTGTGTGTGTGTGTGTGTGTGTGTGTGTGTGTGTGTGTGTGTGATGTAGTGTGTAGTATAGTGTATAGTGTGTATTGTGTGTACAGCGTGTACAGTGTAGTGTGTGTAGTGTGTAGTGTAATGTAGTGTGTGTAGTGTGTAGTATAGTGTATAGTGTGTATTGTGTGTACAGCGTGTGTTACCTCGTAGGCCACCGGCAGCAGAACGTGCTGGAAGGCAGTGATGTAATCAGCATCAGTCATCTCTGTCTGAAACACAAACAGACAACATGAAACTACACAGTTGTGCTTTTACTGCTCCTTCTGGGTCTGCTTGTGGTTGACGTTCTGGTTCTTGAGGTTCTGGTTCTAACTGTGGTTCTCACCTTGTTCCAGGGAATGTTGATGTTTCTTCCTTCTGCTCGTCCGCTGCCCACAAAATGGCTGTCAGACTCTGACAGGTGAGGCCAGAAAGACCCAAGTTCATACCTGTGGACACTGAAGTACAGGACACTGCAGACAGGTAGACAGACAGGTAGACAGACAAGTAGACAGACAGACAGACAGACAGACAGACAGACAGACAGAGACAGACAGACAGACAGGAAGAGAGACTCAGAAATTCTCTACAGCTCAGACTACAAAGGTTTAACAAAAAGATTAACTCTGTCCAATACACAATATATGTCATCTCACAGTACTGGACATAGTACTGGACATAGTACTGGACGTAGTACTGGTACTGGACGTAGTACTGGACATAGTACTGGACGTAGTACTGGACGTAGTATTGAACATAGTACTGGTACTGGACATAGTACTGGTACTGGACGTAGCACTGGACGTAGTACTGGTACTGGAACTGGAGGTAGTACTGGACGTAGTACTGGACATAGTACTGGTACTGGACATAGTACTGGTACTGGACGTAGTACTGGTACTGGTACTAGACGTAGTACTGGACGTAGTAGTGGACGTAGTACTGGTACTGGACGTAGTACTGGTACTGGAACTGGAAGTAGTACTGGACATAGTACTGGTACTGGACGTAGTACTGGAGATAGTACTGAATATAGTACTGGTACTGAACATAGTACTGAACGTAGTACTGGTACTGGACATAGTACTGGATGTATTACTGCACATAGTACTGGAAATAGTACTGGTACTGGACATAGTACTGGACATAGTACTGGTACTGGACGTAGTACTGGACGCAGTACTGGACATAGTACTGGTACTGGACATAGTACTGGTACTGGACATAGTACTGGACGTAGTACTGGAAGTAGTACTGGACATAGTACTGGTACTGGACATAGTACTGGATGTAGTACTGGATGTAGTACTGGACGTAGTACTGGTACTGGACGTAGTGCTGGACATAGTACTGGTACTGGATATGGTACTGGACGTAGTACTGGACATAGTACTGGTACTGGACATAGTACTGGATGTAGTACTGGTACTGGACATAGTACTGGACGTAGTACTGTATGTAGTACTGGGACTGGACATAGTACTGGACATCTTCTTCTTCTGGTTCTTCTTCTGGTTCTTGTTCCTCTTCAGAAATATGAATCTTTTAGAAGTCTCCGTCTGGACTCAGATTTATCCCAGGTGCAGAACATCCTGACAGGTGCTGCTACCAGCCCTTCATAGATACGTTCAGCAGCTACTTCCTTGTTTACACTGCTGACTACTGTGTGATTGGTCGATACCACAGCTGTTGCTTAGTAACAGATCCTGAGGTTTACCTGGGATCCTCCTGGAACACGTACTGGATACCCTGACCATGATGGACATCCCAGTCCACGATCAGCACCCTGACAGACAGACAAACAGACAGACAAATAGACAGACAGGTAGGCAGACAGGTAGACAGACAGATAGACAGACAGGTAGACAGACAGTTAATATGAGGTTGATGGTAGAAACAGCTGAACTTATGTGTTGGTTCTCAGTCATCAGGTTCTGGTAACCCTCAGAGCTTCAGTAGAACAAACCAGACTTCTGTCTTTGGTTCCACCTTCTTCCAGGATCATTCTTCTGTTCTGACTGACTGGTGTGGTGCTGCAGATATCTACCCCCACCTCCTAACCACATGACTCATGGTCCATGAAGAAGCTCGCGGCCCTTTGCTGCATGTCTTCCCCCGACTCTTTTCCCCTGTTTCCTGTCTGTCTCTCACTACGCCTATCCAATAAAAAGCTGAAAAAGACCAAAAAATAACTTTAAAAAAAAAAAAATACAAAAAAAACCCAAGACTCACATGATCCAAGATGTCCATGGAGGTGGAACTGCTCAAGAGGGTTTTAAAGGAGCATCCAAAGTTATTCCACCTTCTGACATTTTAGACATTCTGGTAAAATTAGCAACATTCCAGCTGCAGGCGACTAAATCAGAGAACAGTTAGTTTATTGGATATAAAACCAAAGCAGAAATCAAGATTTAATTCAGAGTCCATCCACAATATCAATATTTTTACTAAAAGCAGGTTTCAGAATGATCCTCCCCCTATGAGGCTGTATCTTCAGCTCTATGAGGGGCTTTCGACCAAAGAGCACCAGGTGCTAGGTTGGTTCAAAGTTGAGAGCCAGTGCTTTTTTGGTTCAAATCTCGTGCCGCCCCAGAACGGGTTTGTGTTTCCATTCGGAAGGAGCAAAGTTGGAGCTGCGTCATTGCGCCACCACAAAACGTGTGTACGTCGCTGCGTACGTAGCCGTTCAACAACGTTAGTGCCGTACGGCAACAACAATGGAGGACTTCATTGGAGTGGTGTTCAAGGCTTTGCTAGTGTGTCTCACCATCGCTGAACAGCAAAACCTTCTGTTAGGGGTTACCCATCGGCGTCGCCGTTCCAATGCCCGGCAATCACGTTTGAGAAGAAAGGTAATTATCAAAGATGTTTGGATACTTAACAGTAAACGTGTTAGCGTTAGCTTAGCTACTTAGCTTCGACTACGCTTGCATTGATTACTTAGCGGTTAAACACGTGCAATAAGTTGATGGTCATATCTATGTTTATCTTTTTAGATGTTTTTAGATGTCACCCCGCCCCCTGCCCGTGACATGCTCGGCTCTCAACTCTGGCCAAGTCTGGCCCAGCAACGAGTTGGTGCCCGAAAAAGCCCCAGTTTTTGGAGCTCGGAGCCGCAGCTCCGGTGGTGGAAAGACAAAAAACCGGCGCCAAGTCGGGCACCGGCTCCGACTCCGAACGGGCTCCACCCCGGTCGAAAGCCCCTATATGAGGCTGTATCTTCAGCTCTATGAGGCTGTATCTTCAGCTCCTATGAGGCTGTATCTTCAGCTCCTATGAGGCTGTATCTTCAGCTCCTATGAGGCTGAATCTTCAGCTCTATGAGGCTGTATCTTCAGCTCTATGAGGCTGTATCTTCAGCTCCTATGAGGCTGTATCTTCAGCTCTATGAGGCTGTATCTTCAGCTCCTATGAGGCTGTATCTTCAGCTCTATGAGGCTGTATCTTCAGTTCCTATGAGGCTGTATCTTCAGCTCCTATGAGGCTGTATCTTCAGCAGCTTTTAGCTCCAATGACCTGCTGTAGACGGAGGTATCGTCTCTAACAAGCTTCTGGCAGCTCCTTGGGAATTTTAGCCCATTCCTCGTGGGCGATGGTCTCCAGCTCAGCGATGTTCTCAGGTCTACGTGCTGCAGCAGCTTTCTTCAGATCCACCACAGGTTCTCCATTGGGTTTCAGTCTGGAGATTGTCATGGCCATTCTAGAACCTTCCAGGCGTTCTTCTCTAACCAGCCTTTGTTGGTTCTGATGTGTGTTTGGGGTCGTTGTCTCGCTGGAACGTCCAATTAGCTTCAACTTCTTCATGGACTGAGGGACGTTCTTGTCCAGAACATCCTGGTACTTCTTGAATCCATGGTGCCTTCAATACGCTGGAGATTCCTGGTTCCATTAGAAGCAGAACACCTCCCTAGTATCCCAGATCCACCACCATGCTCCACAGTAGGCAGGGTGTTCTTCTCCTTGTAGGCCCTGTTCTTCCTCCCAGACATTCCTCTGATCCATAGGACCAAAGAGCTCTATTTTGGTCTCATCAGTCCATAGAACCGTCTCCCAGAACTTCTGTGGCTTTGATAGGTTGCTTCTAGCAGACTGGAGACCATTGTACTTGTGGTGTGTCTTCAGAAGCGGTGTCCATCTAGGGGATCTGGCATTAAGCCCTTCAGCATGGACTGTGTCCACAGAAACATCAGTTCCTCTTCCAGCCAGATCTTCTTGCAGGTCCTTGGCAGTAACCGAGGGTTCTGGTCCATCTGTCTCCAGGAATCTTGATGTCTCCGATAGCTTCTTTTTTCCACTAGGACCATGTAGTGTCGTCACAGTAGCGGTGGCTTTGAACTTACCAATGATGCTTCCAACAGAGTCTCTGGGAACATTCTAGAGCTTGGAGATCTTCTTGGACCCATTTACTTTCTGATGCAAAGCAACTATCTCCTCTCTAAACTTCAGGACATCTCTCTGATCTGAACCATGGTGCTGCTGGAGGAGAAAGTGTCCCCATTTTATGGACATGAGCATTCCTCAATGTCCAGCATGTGTCCTCGTTGGATTCTCCTCCAGATGTCTTCATACAGGTGGACGGATTAGACTTGGACTGCAGGTATCTGGATTCACCAGCATTGGTTATAGGGGGAGGATCATTCTGAAACCTGCTTTTTGTAAAAAAAAAAATAAATAAATAAATAAATAAATAAATAAATAAATAAATAAATAAATAAATAAATAAATAAAAATTTTAAAAGTTTATATTTTGGAAAAATTCTTAATTCAATCTTGATTTCTGCTTTGGTGTTATATCCAATAAACTAACTGTTCTCCTCTGATTCAGTTGCCTGCAGCTGGAATGTTGCTCATTTTACCAGAATGTCTAAAATGTAACGGAATCATTTTACATGCAGCTGTAAGGACGGCATCATGACAACCTGACAAGTTTAACATCTTCCTTCAGTCCGCTCTGAACCCATCTGTCCTCTCTGTCCAGAAGGACTTTTAATTATCCCTCATTTGCAGCTGGACAAACATTACCAAAGCAGAACAGAGAAGGTTTCAGAGAGTAATGAAGGTGGAACAAGCGTCTCTAATCAGATTAATGTCCTAATTATCAGGTTCTCATCATCTGGGGTCCTTAATAGAACAGGTCTTAGAGTTAGCAGCAGATTAAAGAACACTAGAGAACAGAGGCTTTACCAGAAGACCATGAGTCATGTGATTTGGAGGTTAGAATAAAGACCAGCATTAGAACTGAAGAAGGTGGAACGTCCATCTCCTTGTTCCTGAAGCTTGAACAGAACGTGAGATGAGGAGCACCTGCTGACGGCGTGTTTCCTCTGAGCGTAGCGAGCTGCGATTGCTACATTGTTGAAGATACAGAAACCGTTGGCCTCTTCCATCTGGGCGTGATGACCTGGAGGTCTGAGAGGAGGAGAACATGTAGACGATCACCAACAGAACACAGATGAAGAAGAAGAAGCTACAGAAGAAGAACTAATTATAGGGGCTACACGGTGGATCAGTTGTTAGCACTGTCGCCTTGCAGCTAGAAGATTCCCGTTTCTCATCCCGGCCTTCCTGGGATCTTTCTGCTTCTGGAGTCTCCATGTTCTCCTGTACATGTGTGGGTTTTCTCCAGGTTCTCCAGCTTCCTCCCACAGTCCAGAAACATGCTGAGGTTAATTGGCGATTCTAAACTGTCCGTAAGTGTGAATGTTTGTCTCTGTGTAGCCCTGTGATAGACTGTTACCTGTCCAGGTGAACCTGTGATAGCCTGTTACCTAGTGCTGGGCGATATGACGATACATATTGTGAGAACGATAGAAAAGTGTCTATCGTGCCATTTCTCTTCTATCGTTTCTAACCTAATTTTATCAATTACAGCAAATATATCATTAAATAGCCTGCGACAATTGTATGTATTTTTCGCAAAGAAACTCCATCTTGTGGTTTTTGCGACATGATGCTGCTTTACATTCTTTGATTCTCACGCGGGTTTGCGACATGCTTTATGTTACTTAACTCATGGGTGCTGAATGATCGACGCGCAACAGGTAGGGCTGGCCCGAAAAGCAGTTTCTGGGCTCCAGATATTCGGTCCCCTCCTTAGCGTCCGGGCGAGGGGAGGGGGAACAGACGGACGGTTGAACGACCCGAATATTCGGTTCGGTCCGTGAGGTCAGAGGCGGTGAGCTATCGGAGGAAAGAGCCGAATTTTTGGCTCGGTTCGTAACGCCCGACGGGGGGTGGGGGTGGAGGTAGGAGGGGGCAAATATTCGGATCTCAAAATTAATATCCGCATACAACCATGGGGGCCGAATATTCGGGTCCAACCCTAGCAACAGGTTGAAGTTTCATGGAGAAAAGTAAGCAATGAAGTTTTTGTCAAACTTTTCAGAGAATAACTGAAAACATACTTTGTTGTGGTATATCGTCATATATATCGTTATCGTGATATAAAATAATCCATATCGTGATATATGATTTTTTCCATATCGCCCAGCACTACTGTTACCTGTCCAGGTAAACCTGTGATAGACTGTCACCTGTCTAGGCGAACCTGTGATGGACTGTTACCTGTCCAGGTGCCCCCTGGTGTGTAGATGATGGATGGAACTAATCATAGAACTAAATATAGCAGAAGGCGGCAGGTTTCTGGTTTTACTGTTTCTGTGTTCAGACAGAATATGACTTTCATCAAACTGTTTTACTCAATAAATCATCTGTGGTCACTGAAAAAAGTCCTTCAGGAGGTAAAACTAGTTCTCCAAGTCCTGCTGAAGACCGTGGAACAAAAACACCAGGAGCAGAATGTATCCAGACAAACATGACCAGAAACAGATGTAGAGCTGATACCTGATGATGGCAAATCCGTTCCTGAGTTCTGAGGTGAGAACCTGATCGACCAGCTGCAGAACCGACCCGACCGCCAGTGCACACACCTGGAAGGAATCCTGACACAGCAGGAGGTCAAACATGTCTGGAAACATTCAACCAACACGATTCCAAAATGTAGAAATGTGGTAAAATCAAGTGTCTGAAGGTAAAACATAGCATATGAAAAAACTGAGGCCAGAAAAGGCTGGATAAAAGAATAAAAGGTTCCTGTAGGTGAAGCTAACCTTCAGTGGACTGGGAGACAGACATGAAGACTTCACCACAGAGATCCTTCACAGATAAATACTGGATCAGAACTGTTTAATTCATCAGTTAAACTAAAATCTGATTCTCCTCCACACCTTCTGGTTGAAATAAAACCTGTAATTCTACAAACACTGGTCTGAACTGCAGTGGAGCCACACGAGGAACGAATCTCCAGCTGCTGGATGTTCTGACAGCGGATCATCACTGAAGGAAACTAAGAGCTCCTGAACAGTTCCTCAGGGTTCTTCTTACAGGATGGAGGTAGACAGAGTCGTATTTGTTGGACAGAGTCTGGAGTTCTGTCTGCGTCATCGTCTGAGTCAACCTCATGGTGTCCACGTAACGTTTCCTAGTAACAGGAACATATTCAGGTTTTACTGTCTGACTCTGAACTGTCTGGACCACAGAAGAAGAAGACAGTGATGGAACTCACGTGTGAACGAGCAGCAGCTCTTCTTCTGCAGCTTCTCTGGGCTGAAACACAACACACGTCAGCTTAGAGTTCAACAAGACAAGAGAAGATCTACTTTATTCATGAACACGGAGACTTCCATCACTCAGACGTCCTCACCTGGACCTGGACACACAGAGACGCCAGCTGCCGTCTGTCCAGCTCCGCCATGATGGACGTCACCCGCTCCGGACACTCTGGATGGCTGAGAACCAACAAAAACAAGAACATCAGCTGGAATAGAACTCCACTGTAGAACACCAGAACATCAACTGACCCTCTAGTACTATATTTACCATCTAGTACTACATTTACCCTCTAATACTACATTTACCCTCTAGTACTACATTTACCCTCTAATACTACATTAACCCTCTGGTACTACATTTACCCTCTAGTACTACATTTGCCATCTAGTACTACATTTACCCCCAAACACTACATTTACCTTCTAGTACTACATTTACCCTCCAGTACTACATTTACCCTCTAATACTACATTTGCCATCTAGTACTACATTTACCATCTAGTACTACATTTACCCTCTAATACTACATTTACCCTCTAATACTACATTTGCCATCTAGTACTACATTTACCCTCTAATACTACATTTACCCTCTAATACTACATTTGCCATCTAGTACTACATTTACCATCTAATAGTCCAATTACCCTCTAATACTACATTTACCCTCTAGTACTACATTTGCCATCTAGTAGTACATTTACCATCTAGTACTACATTTACCATCTAGTACTACATTTACCATCTAGTACTACATTTACCCTCTAATACTACATTTACCATCTAGGACTACATTGACCCTCTAATACTACATTTACCATCTATGACTACACTGACCCTCTAATACTACATTTGCCATCTAGTACTACATTTACCATCTAATAATACATTTACCCTCTAATACTACATTTACCCCCTAATACTACATTTGCCATCTAGGAGTACATTTACCATCTAGTACTACATTTACCCTAATACTACATTTACCATCTAGTACTACATTTACCCTCTGGTACTACATTTACCCTCCAGTACTACATTTACCCTCTAATACTACATTTGCCATCTAGTACTACATTTACCATCTAATACTCCAATTACCCTCTAATACTACATTTACCCTCTAGTACTACATTTGCCATCTAGTAGTACATTTACCATCTAGTACTACATTTACCATCTAGTACTACATTTACCGTCTAATACTACATTTACCCTCTAATACTACATTTACCCTCTAATACTACATTTACCCTCTGGTACTACATTTACCCTCTAGTACTACATTTACCATCTAGTACTACATTTACCCTCTAATACTACATTTACCATCTAGGACTACATTGACCCTCTAATACTACATTTACCATCTATGACTACACTGACCCTCTAATACTACATTTGCCATCTAGTACTACATTTACCATCTAATAATACATTTACCCTCTAATACTACATTTACCCCCTAATACTACATTTGCCATCTAGGAGTACATTTACCATCTAGTACTACATTTACCCTAATACTACATTTACCATCTAGTACTACATTTACCCTCTGGTACTACATTTACCCTCCAGTACTACATTTACCCTCCAGTACTATATTTACCCCCAAAAACTACATTTACCCTCTAGTACTACATTTACCCTGAAACACTACATTTACCCTCTAATACTACATTTACTGCCCAGTACTACGTTTACCCCCAAACACTTCATTTACCATATAATACTACACTTACCCTCTGGTACTACATTTACCCTCTAGTACTACATTTACCCTCTAGTACTACATTTACCTCCAAACACTACATTCACCCTCTAGCACTACATTTACCCTGCAGTACTACATTTATCCCCAAACATTACATTTACCCTGTAGTACTACATTTATCCTCTAATACTACATTTATCCTCTGGTACTACATTTACCCTCTAGTACTACATTTACCCTCCAGTACTACATTTACCCTCTAGTACTACATTTACCCTCCAGTACTACATTTACCCTCTAGTACTACATTTACCCTCCAGTACTACATTTACCCTAGTATTACATTTACCCTCTAGTACTACATTTACCCTAATACTACATTTACCATCTAGTACTACATTTACCCTCTAGTACTACACTTACCCTCCAGTATTACATTTACTCTCTAATACATTTACCATCTAGTACTAAATTTACCCTCTAATTCATTTACCATCTAGTACTACATTTGCCATCTAGTACTACATTTACCATCTAGTACTACATTTACCCTCTAATACTACATTTACCCTCTAATACTACATTTGCCATCTAATACTACATTTACCAACTAGTACTATATTTACCCTCTAATACTACATTTACCCTCCAGTACTACATTTACCATCTAATACTACATTTACCCTCTAATACTACATTTACCCTCCAGTACTACATTTACCATCTAATACTACATTTACCATCTAGTACTGCACTTACCCTCTAATACTACATTTACCCTCTAATACTACATTTACCATCTAGAGCTACATTTACCCCCAACCACTACATTTACCCTCTAGTACTACATTTACCCTCTAATACTACACGTCAACAGGGTTCTACTGGAGCTTTACTACAAGGTGCCACTACAGAACATTGAGGAACAGTCTGGAGGCAGAGATGTAGTTTTTTTCTTCATGTATTTCAGAGGTATTCAGGTGTCATCAGATACTTTTGAGTCATTAAATAAGATGAATGCACTTGAAGTGTGTTATCAGTAAAACGGCGTCAGACTAGAACTCTGATCAGAACATCCTGGAAATTAAACACTCTGATCAGAATATCCTGGATATGAGCCTTTTTTTTTCATTTACCCTCTACTATCCCTACCCACATCCCAACATGTCCTTTTTCTTTTTTCCTCAAGAAAGGTGCGCGCAGCACTGCACAGCAGCCTGAGCTGTCATTGGCAGGGCAGCTCAAATGAAATTTCGTTGTATATGAAAGTGTGCAATGACCAATAAAGATTGATTGATTGAAATGACTCAGGCTCACTTCTGAAACTGAAAGAAGAAACATCTGATTTCTAGGGCTGGCCCGAATACCAATTTCTATTCGGCCCCGATTAATGATGAATATCCAAATATTTGGATCGGCTCATATTGTAACGACCAGGGGGGAGGGGGATCCGATAACGGCCAAATATTCGGATATTTGGGTCCAGCCCTACCGATTTCCTACCAAATCCAATAGTTAAAGAGCTGCTGGTTGATGTTCTGTTGGGATAGAACCAGTTACCTGGAGTCCCACTGGTTCTGGTGGACGGTGAATTTCTCAGAGTAAACAAGACCAGTTCCAGAACCCACTGCTAAGCAGCTGGACAGATCCTGCAGACAGACAGGTAGACAGTCAGGTAGACAGTCAGACAGGTACACAGAGTAACTGGTAGGGCTGGGCGATATGGCCTAAAAAAAAATCTCCGATTTTTTCCCAAAAAATCCCGATTCACGATTTATCCATTTCTTTTTTCCCCCCTACCTAATCTCCTCACGTCGGAGTCCAGTCTACTTTATGCAAATGAGCTACAGCCCTCTCCAGGTAAACACACCGGATGGGCTGGAAATGGGCTGCATGTAGCATGCTGGTCCGGTTGCGGTGTGTTTCCAGCTGTGATCCCGTGTGTTTACCCAGAGAGGGCTGCAGCTCATTTGCATAAAGTAGACTGACTTCTACTTTATGCAAATTGGATGCAGTGTGCAGAGATTCAACGCATCGTGAAACTGTCCTCAAACTTCTAAACTAGGCGTCGGCGACCTAAAACGAGGACAGATTCAGCTGCTGCACAGATTATTTCTTGCCTCAGATGCTTTCAGAAATACTTTTCATTGACGTGTTTTTTTTAAATAAAAGGGAAAGTTTGCGGCCGAGCCGCTGTGTTTATCCGACTTGTCTGCAGGACTGTCCAGCTGGAAGCTCAGTCATGTGACCACGTAGTGGCCTGCTGTTGCTCAGTGCTGTCATGTGACCATGTTGTGGTCCGCTAGTGACTGCCGTCCGTATGATTTTCAGATGTGGTGCGTTGCCGTACGGGAAAATCGCATCTAGTGGACACGCGCCTTTAGATCTGCGCCGCTCACCGCCATGTTGTTTGTGTATCAAGCGTGGAGGGGAGGGGGGGCACTCTGAACTACGGGAGCCCAGCGGGAAGGCGTTGGTGGCGGATGTTGATGAGAAAATCGCTTTTCATTAAAACAAATCGACATTAAGTACAAATTGAATTAATCGATAAAATCGATTTATAGCCCAGCCCTAGTAACTGGTAACGATAACTAGTCACATAAGAACTAGAACTAGTCAGAGTAACTAGAACTAGTCAGAGTAACTAGAACTAGTCAGAGTAACTAGAAGTGCTAACCCTGGTCCATGTTAACTTACTTCATGTATGTTTACTTTAACATCATGATAACATGAAACATGTCAAATAAAAATTATATTATCCTGCATGTCTCATGTAGAAGTTCACCAGACGTAAAGTGTCTGCAGCAGATTCTGGAGAACTAGAACCAGAACCTCCTCCTGGTTCTGGTTCTCCAGCAGGGAAACATTCAGAGAGTTCCAGGTTGAACTGCAGGCAGTGTTTCCTCAGAGAGAATAAGTGTAGCATGGCTCAGAAACAGTGAACAGAGTAGCAGGTTGTTGAAGATCCATTCAGCATGGAGAAACATCTCTCTAGCTGGAGATACATTCAGCATGGAGAAACATCTTTCTAGTTGTTGGGAGATACATTTAGCATGGAGAAACATCTTTCTAGTTGTTGGGAGATACATTTAGCATGGAGAAACATCTCTATAGTTGGAGATACATTCAGCATGGAGAAACATCTCTACAGCTGATGAACACGGAGAAGAGTCTCACCAGTGTCTTCAGGTGGTCGCTCAGATCCTCCTCTCTGCTCCTCTCCATCATCTTCAGCCTCCCTCTCATCTTGGCCTCCTGCAGGTTGCCTCCTCTCTGCTGCTCGGCTTCACTGTTTACCTGAGGACACACAGGAGCAGGTAAACACACCTGTCTGACATGTGAGAACATGACGGAGACAAGCTGAGGTCAAAGTCAAGCTCAGCTGAATCACTGACTGGTTTGATTTCCATCTCTGACACAGGAGTTAAAGCTTCACTAATGATTGATGGACTGAACTCTAACAAACAACGCCTGGGACTAAAGTCACCTGAAAAAGCTCCAAACATTTTATTAGATTCACATTTTTCACATTTCATTATTATTTCTGAGACACTTTCTGGATAATTCATGACTCTTCTGCTATGTTCAATAAAGACAGAAACACTGGACGATAAGAAGATCGATAATCTGAGGAAGAAACACAAACTTAGACTGTTCCTCTAAATCTGTCTTTTATTTCTCTATATATTGTTTAAATACAGTTTTTAATGCATATTTCACTTCTGTTCAGTATAAATTATGCATCGTTCAGGATATGTAACACCTGCAGAATAAACTGCAGGCATCTTCGAAAGAGACTGCTGACGCCTGACGTTACGGTGAGCATATTGCGTCACTTCCTGTTGTAGCGCTGTGTTGTGTTCTGTGACTGCTGTAGCTTATCCACTCCATCTAATTTGATATTCATTAAATCTGTGTGTAGCGGTAATATTTGAATCGTAACATACACTCGTTTTCTTCAAGCACCCTCTCAGTACTTAATTCTAAGTTAATCTGTTATCTCTGTCCGCTAGCCTAGCACTTAGCACTTAGCATGGCTTCTCCCTCTTCCTCTCCTTCTCTTTCCTGCTCAGTGTGTCACATGTTTAGTTACTCCTCTGCCTCCTTTAGTGATAACGATACCTGTAATAAATACAGTCTCTTTGTAGCTTTGGAGGCGAGGCTCTCTGAATTGGAAGCGCGGCTCCGCACCATGGAAAACACCCCGCTAGCTGTTAGCCAGGCCCCCTTAAGCTTGTTTTATGCGTACAGCGTCCGCGAGGTCCGTGCGGCTCCGTGTGGAAAAATTACGTCATTTTCGCACCCACGCCCCCTCCAGCGGCCTTTCCGTGTGGAAAATTTCCGCTCCGCACTCCTCCACATTTTTCTAACCAACGCGGACGGAGACGCGCGGAAAAACATGGTGGAGGGCCAGGACCTACTCGTAGCTGAAGTCTAGAAATACGTGAACTTATATGATTCATCACACAGAGATCACCGTGGTAACCGGGTTATGAAGTATTCATGGTGTGAAATAAAACTAACTGCTGAAATGCTTTTATTCGGTAAAATGCTGTGTTGTAAGTGGTGTAAACTAGAGGTAGACCGATATATCGGCCGGCCGATATTTTGGGCCGATATATGGACTTTTTTCAATATCGGCCATCGGCCGATATTTACAAATAAAAAGCCGATTTTTGATCAGTCACCCATACGGGCAGCTGCCGTGACCGCTTTTCCCTTAGAAGGACCCCTGGCACTCAGAGAGCGGAGCATGAGCGGAGCAAGTGAGCCAGGCAACAACAAGCCTAACCCTAACCACTTTCAGGTTACTTTTTAATTGTATTTTTTGTAAACTTTAAGTATTTTTTTTTATGTTAATGTACTTTTTCACTTTTTGTGTTCAATAAATGTTAGAGTTCTACTAGTGTATTTAATTTGTAGTATATACATGTATATACTTTTAGTGTTTAAATTGCCTTTTGCAATCGATGTGCTTTAAAAAAAAAAAGGATATCGGCCTTAAAAATCGGCTTCTACAATCGGCTTTAGATATCGGCCATTGGCTGAAAATTTTTTTAAAAATCGGTATCAGCATCGGCCTTTGAAAATCCCATATCGGTCGACCTCTAGTGTAAACCATGGAAAACTTCTTCTTCTCTAGTTTAGTACTAGAGTAGACCAGGTAGACGTGTGTTTGGGAAACACTGTATAATATGTGAGGAACCTCGGTGTTATCTTTGACCAGGACATGTCCTTTAACTCACACATAAAACAAATCTGTAGGACTTCCTTTTTCCACCTGAGAAATATTGTGAAAATCAGGAACATCCTGTCTCAGAGTGATGCAGAAAAACTAGTCCATGCATTTGTTACTTCTAGGCTTGACTACTGTAATTCCTTATTATCAGGTTGTCCCAAAAGCTCTCATCTACAGCTGATCCAAAATGCTGCAGCCAGAGTACTGACGGGAGTTAGCAAGAGATCATATTTCTCCTATATTGGTTCCTCTTCATTGGCTTCCTGTTAAATCTAGAATAGAATTCAAAATCCTTCTTCTGACATATAAAGCTCTTAACAACCAATCTCCATCATATCTTAAAGACCTGATAGTAACATATTATCCTAGCAGAACTCTTCGCTCTCAGACTGCAGGCTTACTTGTTGTTCCTAGAATCTCTAAAAGTAGAATGTGAGGCAGAGCCTTCAGTTATCAGCTCCTCTCCTGTGGAACCAGCTCCCAGTTTGGGTTCTGGAGGCGGACACCCTCTCTATTTTTAAGACCAGGCTTAAAACCTTCTTTTTTGACAAATCTTATAGTTAGGACTGACTGGGGGACCCTGAGGGGGTCAGCTGGAGTCTTCCTCTTGGACGTCCCTTAGTTCTGCCCCTAGTTCTGCTGCTATAGGCCTAGGCTGCTGGAGGACCTCTCTGGATGCACTGAGCCCTTCTCTATCTACCATTATATTTAATATATATATACCATTATTGCATTACACTCACTCTGTTTCTCCCTGTGTCCTTTCTCCAAGTGTCCCTGATCCCAGAGCTGGATGCTTCAGATCTGTGGTTGTTCTCCCACCAACTGTAACCCTCTACCTCTTCCCCTCTACCTCTTCTGTCCCTCTCAACCCACCCGGCCAGCAGCAGATGGGTTCCCCCCACATTAGAGCCAGGTTCTGCTCGAGGTTTTTTTCCCTGTTAAAAGGGTGTTTTCCTGCCACTGTCTCCTTAGGGCTGCTCTGGGGGTTCAGACATATGGGTTCTGTAAAGCGTCTCGAGACAATTTGACTATAATTGGCGCTATATAAATAAAATTGAATTGAATGGAATTACAGAATAAACTGTAACAGAATAAACTGTAACACCTACAGAATAAACTGTAACACCTAGAGAATAAACTGTAACACCTACAGAATAAACTGTAACACCTACAGAATAAACTGTAACACCTACAGAATAAACTGTAACAGAATAAACTGTAACACCTGTAGAATAAACTGTAACACCTACAGAATAAACTGTAACAGAATAAACTAACATCTGCAGAATAAACTGCAACACCTACAGAATAAACTGTAAGACCTGCAGAATAAACTGCAACACCTACAGAATAAACTGTAACACCTAGAGAATAAACTCTAACACCTAGAGAATAAACTGTAACACCTAGAGAATAAACTGTAACACCTACAGAATAAACTGTAACACCTACAGAATAAACTGTAACAGAATAAACTGTAACACCTGTAGAATAAACTGTAACACCTACAGAATGAACTGTAACAGAATAAACTAACATCTGCAGAATAAACTGCAACACCTACAGAATAAACTGTAAGACCTGCAGAATAAACTGCAACACCTACAGAATAAGCTGTAACACCTGTAGAATAAACTGTAAGACCTACAGAATAAACTGCAAGACCTACAGAATAAACTGTAAGACCTACAGAATAAACTGTAAGACCTACAGAATAAACTAACACCTACAGAATAAACTGTAACACCTACAGAATAAACTGTAAAGCCTGCAGAATAAACTGTAACACCTGTAGAACAAACCTGGGGGGACAGACGAGGAGATCTTCGGACAGACTTCAGTCCAGGTTCTGGAGGAACTGATCCAGACTGCATCTCTGATCCACTAAGATCTACCTGAAACAGAAACACACAGGTGAGACAGCAGAAACATGAGAAGATGGAGTCTCCAGACTTAAACCCCATGGAGCTGGTTTGGATGAACTGGAGAGAAGAGTGAAAGCAAAGAACCTACAAGAACTACACATTTATGGGAACTTCTGCTGCAGAGCTGGAAGAACTTTCTGAAGAACATCTCGTTTCCACTGAGGACAGAATGAGTGAGTGCAGCTGTTAGATCTGCCAGAGGAGGAACTCTGATGAGTCAGAAGTTTAGAAGACATTTTGGTTCTAAATAGATTTATGTAACTTCAGGTGTTTATTTTTTCTCTGCTTCATTTTAGAGAACAATCAAACATTAACATGCAGAACCTACTATAAAACACTGGAAACACTGGGATGTTCTAGAACTTCTGAACGGTAGCGTAAATACACTTAAAGTTATTCATACCCTGTCAAATACAATAAGGAAGTTCTTATTTTTTTCAGTTCCTCGTCAGTATTTCACCTCAGATTGGACATGAATAGGACATGGAGACAAGTCTGAAACCAGTTATGTTATGAGAAGTGAGACTGTTAAAGGTGTTAAACCAGAATTACTCTTACCCCAGTGATAACAGACAGACAGACATGATGTTCAAACAGATCATTCTGTCTCTGAGGATCTAAAAGGTTTAATGTTGTTTTCAATGTTTCTTGTTTTTAACCACTTTTTTGACTATACAAGTCTACTTGTTTGTGACATTTCAGTCATTTTTAAGTCAAACCAAGACTCCCCACGGCAAAGACCACAGAGCTCAGAGAGGACCTGATGATGGAAACAAGAAAAAGGAAGGAAAAGGTACAAAAAAAACTGCCAAACTACTTCAGGTGCCAGAGGTAATGGAGCAAAGTACCATCAAGAAGAACCAGAAACCTCCAAGGATGAAGTCAGTAGAGTCGCCTCGGCTTCCAGAAAGATCCAGATGCTGAAACCAATCCATGGACTAAACCAAGACTGTCCTCAAGGACCTGAGTGAAGTGGTGGGACTCCATCAGATACTGAACCTAAATGGTCTCTATAGACCAGAAAGACCTCCTGTTTCAACCAAAGATGGAAAAACTCATCTGACTTCTGCAAAGACGGACCTGGAGGAAGACCAAAGCTTCTGGTCATCTGATCTGTGGTCAGATGAAACAAGAATGGAGCTTTATGGGCTCAGAGACGTGGCTTTGATCTGGAGGAAGAAGAAGCCAAAGAACATGGTCCTACTGTGAAGCATTGAGGTGGAAGCATCACGCTGTGGGCCTGACAGCTCGGTTAGAGTGGAAGGATCATGAGAGAAGAGCAGCAGATCTGGAAGGAAACCTCCAGCAGGCAGCAGAGAACCTGAACCTGGGGGAGCATTGGAGTTATCAAGACGATGATCTGAAGATTAGAAAAACCTTCTGGAGGTTGTGATGGAAAAATAAAGTTTGATTATTGAGATTATTGGGTTTTATCTTGGTCTGTTTAAAAACTATTTGGGGATTTTTCAACACTGTTTTGACATTTTCTTATTGTTAATTTTTTGGCATTTTTAGGCAGGATTTTTTAAAAACTTTAATCTGATCATAGGCGTTTAGACATTTTAATTTAATTTGTGTAGGACCAGAAACAGAACTGGGACCGGTACCGGTACCGTCATTAGCGGACCTAGCTGTTAGCCTCCTGCTAAACCGTCAAACTGCGGCAAGAATCGGACAAATGGACTCACGGAAAGTGTCTGGTTCCAAACGCTGAAACCGCAGCAGATAAAGTCACAATATTTGCAGACGAAGGTCCAGGTCCAGGTCCAGGTCCAGGTCCAGGTCCTGGTTCTGAGCGACAACCGAACTCCAACACTGTCGCCCTCAAACTGCGTCACCACGCAGGACGGCGGCGCGCTTTCGACGTCACAGCGGCACAAAATAAAGTAAAACAGACTGAGATGGAAAAAAGCTAAAAATTAAATAAAAACATATAAAATACAGCTTCTAAATAAAATAAAGCTTATAAATAAAACACAGCTTCTAAATAAAATAAAGCTTATAAATGAAATAAAGCTGTATAAAATACAGCTTAAAATGTGAAATAAAACTGAGCTAAAACTGTTTCATGTGTTTGTATTGCACTATATACAGATCAGATACGAAATATATATTTTTAAATTAATGATTTGTTTTCATATTTTTAAAAAAGTAAAGCTAATATTTTTTAAAAAGTGATAATTTATATCAAATGAAGATAATGTAGCTTAATAAGCCCCACTGTACAGAAATAGTATTATTATTATTATTCCATCAGGTCAGGGTTCCAGGGTCAGGGTTAGGGTTCAGGACTATTAGGGTTCTGGCTGGTCATTTAGGACTATCAGGGTTCTGGCTGGTCATTCAGGCCTGTCACTGTGGAAGCGTTGGGGATGATGGTGGCATCCTGAGGCAGGTTGGAACAGTTGGGGTGTAGTGTGTTGTATAGGTCTGTCAGCCCTCTTAGTGCCTGCAGTCAGCTCTCTGAGTGCTGATGGACCACCACACTGAATGGAGCATCCCTGACCCTCAGCAGACCTCTGACCTCTGACCTCAGCCAGGGTTTCTGGTTGGGTAGGTGGTGACATCACCAGCGTACTTAGAGATGATCTGAGGACAGAAGATGCATGTTCCATGGATGCTGGCTCTGTCCACTCTGTGTCTGTTGATAGAAACAGCCCAGCGTTGTTTCCCTGGTATGATGACATCCTGTCCATCAGCCTGACAGGACTGAAGTCCCTACAACCAGAAGGCCTCTGGTGCTTGTTCTGAAGTGAGCTGCTGTTATCATGTAGCTCCTTTAGTAGCATTAGCATCCGGTGGGATATAAACAATGGTGACGGACACTGCTGTGAACTCTCCAGGCTAATAGTGTGTCCTTCATTTAACAGTCAGATTGTCTCGTCCATCCCTCGAGTTTTCCCTAACAGATGGTTACAGTCCGCTAGGAAGAGTCCAGCATGTTGTTATTCAGCCAGTTCTCCACGAGACAACGTACAGCACAGTTCCTCATGTCCCCAGAAACCCCAGCCTCAGACATATCAGGTCCATCTTGTTGTCCAGGGAGTGACAGGATGGACGTCTATTTGCTTTTAACTGGCACTTCAACGACCCCCTTTGTGTCACTCCCTGGCTCCCAACGACCATCGTTGAGGAGCCAGGTGGGCCTTGGCAATGGTCGTCGGAATGTGAATAACACTGACCACACCTCACAGGGGTTATAAGCTGAGGCAACATCAACCACCACCAGAACTGAAGAAGCCTCTTGGATGAGAAGTGAAACGTCTTCAAGGAACTTCCTTAAAGTCCAGTTGGATTGAATTAAACAACTTTGGATAACCATAACCTGGATGAATAAGAAACTACACAGACATTTCAACTGAGTCAGCTTCCTCTGGCCTCCTGGACCAGCCGGTGTCCTCAGGAGTCTGTCTCATGGAGCTTCGAAGGCCTGGTGAAGTTGTTGTAACTGAACCGTACCTGATGTTGGCTGGTTCGGCTGAGCTGGACATCACACACATCTTCTTCCTTGATGGTGGCAGTAACACAACTGGACCATGAACTTTATTCTGACAAACAGATGATTCTAGATCTGAAGCTGCTTTCAAACAGCTCCAAGTGACTTTCTGACTGGTTCCAGTCAATGATTTTCTTCTTCAGATCTTTGCTGAGGTCCTCAGACTTTCCCCCTGTAGTGTTTGAGTCTAATGAGTGGATCTGATGGTTCTAATTAAACTGGATCAGAGGAGTCAGCAGCTGTAGTCAACTGGAATCACTCGGGAGAAGAGGCCATGAAACTAAGAAAACTAGATTAACAAAACTTTCTACATCAAACTGATCGTTACAGTTGTATGTATATTTGTGACCCATCAGATTTAGTCATATCTCCAGAAAACCTTTAAGCTATGGAAGAACCAAAATACAGGATTGTTTTCATGACAAAGATTCATGTTTCAATGGTTCCATCAAAGAACATTTAAGAGTCATAGGAGTGTAGTTAGCACTTATGAAGAGTTAATAATATATAAAAATCCATTTCAGCAGCACAAACATCCATCATCAGTTGGGGGCAGAGTCTTTCACAGGTTCACCGGACAGGTAACAGTCTATCACAGGGCTACACACAGAGACAGTTTAGACTCATTAATTAACCTCAGCATGTTGTTGGACTGTGGGTGGAACCTGGAGAACCCAGCAGGGAGAACCTAGAGACTCCACCGGGACATGAACTGGGGATCCTGTAGCTGCGAGGCGACGGTGCTGCCCACTGAACCTCTGTGCCGCCCCTAACATAAAGCAGTCTAAACTTGTATTAAATGAAGCACTGAATGTGTCAAACAGATAAGTCAACGAGCAGAAATAATAAAAGCATCAGTTTTAATGAACTCAGCAACAAGAAGCAGGAAAACACACGATATAAAAACACATCAGAGTGAAAAGTTTGAGCTGTGTTTTAATGAAAGCTTTAATTAAACAAAGGAAGAGCCAATCAGGTGACAGACTCCACCCCAACAACCAGCTCAGCTTTCAGTGAAGTTATTCAGGTATTGGTGATTTATTGTTGATTCTTTAGTTTTCTGAACTTGATTTGATTTATAATAATAATAATAATAATAATAATAACAACAATAATAATGAAAATATCAATAATAATAAAAAATAATGATAATAATAATGATAATGTGTCACTGAACACTGATTTTAATATTTCTAGAGTTTTATAAAAAGCTCTGAGTGATTTAGAACGAGCTCAGTTTTATAAAATTATTGTTTCATACAGTGAACAACAGCAGTAACTGATTCTACTCTGTATCCCTCACAGTAATCAGATTACCTCTCAGTAGTAAAGTATTCTACTGTATCCCCTCACAGTAATCAGATTACCTCTCAGTAGTAAAGTATTCTACTGTATCCCTCACAGTAATCAGATTACTTCTCGGTAGTAAAGTATTCTACTGTATCCCCTTACAGTAATCAGATTACCTCTCAGTAGTACAGTATTCTACTGTATCCCTCACAGTAATCAGATTACCTCTCAGTAGTAGAGTACTGTCTCTGATGTCAGATTACTGGTTGAATTCCGGCTCCCCAGCAGGAACTCAGTGGAACTAAGGTGAGGTTCTATGGTTCCTCCTTCAGTCCTCCTCATGGAGGAACCAGAGTCCACTCATTTCTGCTCACATCTTCTCGGTTTTCTTCAGCTGCTCTGTGCTGGAGGGGTTGTGTTGCTCTACCTGTCTCTGGAGAACACCTCAAAGGTTCTGGTGATTTCAGGACTCACACTGTCCAGGTCCTGGTGGGACAACCCAGTCCTTCTGGGAAATTTAAGGTAAATTTGGACCTCCATGCTTCACTGTCAGGACTATGCATCCACTGTGGTTGTCCTGGTCAGGTTCTCACCGAACATCTGGACTCCATCTGAGCCCAACTCATTGATCTTCATCTGACCAAAGAATGTTCTCCAACATCCATCAGGCTTCTTCTTATGTTCTTCAGCAAACTTTCATCTGGAAGTTTTTTCTGAGCAGCAACCAGGTTTAGTTCTGGTCCTCCATCCATAGAGGTTGATGTTCTGAAGGGTCCTTCACACTGTCTGAGCTTCACACTAACTCTGGTTTCCATGGAGAACCCCTGAACCAAGTCTGAAGCAGCTGCCGTCTGTTTTTACAGCTGGATGGAGAAAGTAGTTCACTGTCTGTGGAGTCATTTTAGGAGCTCTGATTAGTGGAACTATGACTCCTTCTAGACCTCCTGATTAGTGGTACTACGACTCCTTCTAGACCTCCTGATTAGTGGAACTACGACTCCTTCTAGACCTCCTGATTGGTGGAACTATGACTCCTTCTAGACCTCCTGATTGGTGATACTACGACTCCTTCTAGACCTCCTGATTAGTGGAACTATGACTCCTTCTAGACCTCCCAATTAGTGGTACTATGACTCCTTCTACACCTCCTGATTAGTGGTACTATGACTCCTTCTAGACCTCCTGATTAGTGGTACTATGACTCCTTCTAGACCTCCTGATTAGTGGTACTATGACTCCTTCTAGACCTCCTGATCACTGCTGGTGTTCACTGTAAATGCTGCAGATGGTTTTCCTTGTAGAGTTTTCTACATTTAGTGCTTCATCATCAGACTTACTGTTGAACTGCATGTTTTCAGAGGATTGAACACTGAGCTTAATTCCAAACTCCAAAGATTGTAGGTATGACTACGACCCGTAGCGTCCTCCACCTGTCTACCGGTCCTTGGCAGAACGCAAGTCAGTGGTGATTGGGTCATGCTGGATGGTCTGGTGCAGCATCAGAGCCAACAGTCCAGCTCGGTTGGTCATTGCCGTCCTCAGGTTCCTCTCCTGCTCGAACAGCTCGTCCAGCTTATACCACTGGCAGACGGATGGACAGACAGACAGACATGTCAGAACAGTTGGTTCCGGAACCTGCAGTGATAACAGTTGGGTGGGTTCTTACCACTCGGACCCGCTCCAGGTCCACCTCTGCTCTCCGCAGCTTCTCCCAGCAGTAATGCTTGTTGCACTTCCTCTTAGAGACCCGGCAGAACTCTCCGGTCGGCTCGAACACATCTTTGACCAGAGGACAGCCGCACACCTCATCGGCCGGAACCTGAGACAGGAGGGAGAGTCCTGTCAAGAGACAGACAGCTGGAAGACCTGGAACAGAACCTGCTGGAGAAACCAAGACCAACCTTCGGATCTCTGGAGTGTTCAGGACACAGAACCTGCAGCCGCTTACAGTAAGTCTTACTCTGAGGGTTGTAGACGTCACAGAACAGACGGGTGGCCCTGAGGACAGACAGGCAGACAGACAGTTACAGACAGACAGACAGGCAGACAGACAGTTACAGACAGACAGGCAGAAAGACAGACAGACAGGCAGGCAGTTACAGACAGACAGGCAGACAGACAGTTGCAGACAGACAGGCAGTTGCAGACAGGCAGACAGTTACAGACAGACAGACAGACAGACAGGCAGACACTTACAGACAGACAGTTACAGACAGACAGGCATTTACAGACAGACAGACAGACAGTTACAGACAGACAGTTACAGACAGACAGTTACAGGCAGACAGACAGTTACAGACAGACAGGCAGAAAGACAGACAGACAGACAGAGAGTGACTGACAGACAGACAGACAGGCAGACAGACAGTTAAGACAGACAGGCAGATAGATAGACAGACAGACAGACAGACAGACAGCTGTCTTACCCCTCTATACGGGTCGGATACATGGAGCCAAATGAAGTCTGACTCTCGTACTGTGGGACAGAAACATGTGATGAGTCCAGACTCCTCCAGGATAACTTCCTGTTCTAACTGTTCTAAACCCTGATCCTGGATTCTAAACATCTCAGGAACCAGAACGGTCTGCTAATGGACACAGACCTTAGCGTAGCATCTCTCCATGTGTCGCAGGGCCACCTTTGGGTTGACGGGATGACTGCAGGAGACACAGAAGATCTGGAGGTCGGTGTCGTCTCCGTCTCCTTCAGTCACCTGCAGGACAGACAGACAGATAGACAGACAGGTAGACAGTCAGTCAGACAGACACACAGACAGTCAGATAGACAGACAGACAGACAGACAGGATCAGTCTAAAACGTCTCTCAGCATGTCTCATGTCTCTCAGCATGTCTCCATGTGTCTCACCTCCTCGTGCTGCTGGACCTGCTGCAGCTTGGCATTGGAGATGATTCCTTCCAGTTCATGGAATCGTTTCTCCATCATGGTGAGGCGGAGTCTCGCTGCCTGCTGCTCTCTTCTGATTCGCTCCAGCTGTCTCCGTCCCATCTCCTCGGCAACGCAGGGACTCTGCTGCCACTGCTGGATCCTCTGAGGGAGGATCTCATAGATACGACTGAGGGACAGACAGACAGGTTTAATAAGACGCCCCTCCCTCCACCTGTCCTCCAGGTGTGTTCTACTCACTTGGCAGCGAGCTTCATGCCACAGTCCTCTGAGCAATACTTGGAGTTGGTCCTCGCCGGTTGGACGCACCCCGGACCGAGACACTGTCTCAGAGCCCCGCCCACATCTTTGGCCCCGCCCTCTGCTCGCTCGCTGTGCCGCACGCGCTCCCTGTGGCGCTGCTTCACCTTGTGGCGCCGCAGCTTCGCTTCCTCTCGGGGGATGGACACAGACTTCTGTTGAGGACAGGTGTTAGTGACATCACCGCTGACATCACCGGTCACGTGATCGGAGAGGCTTACCTTCTTCTCTGGTTTTTTGTCCCGTCGCTTCACGTGCTTCACCTTCACCGCCTTCTTCCTCAGAGACTCCTCCTCCTCCTCCTCACTGTGCCACACCTGCAGCAGGAACACGTTAGCCACCTGACGGCTGATTGGTCGGTACAGACCGGGTCTCTGGCAGCTGATTGGTGGAAACACTGACCAGATCTCTGTATCCAGCAGCCTTGTACTGCTCGTATAGCTCCAGCTCGCTCTCGCTGAAGCCTTCCTCGTCATCCTCCTCCTCCTCCTCCTCCGTCTGATGCCCCGCCCCACTCCTCGACAGGCCACGCCCCCTGGCACCGCCACGACTCAGCTCCTCGTCTCGTACCCGAAGCATCTTCTGCTTAAAACAACATGAGGTTAGCGACCGACAGTAAACGGGTTGTACTATGGTTACCATGGTAACAGCAGCTGGTTAACAGTCAGGATGGCTGATGGTTAAACCACCTGGTGAACAGGTAACCAGTTTATCATCCACTGAAGGCCCACAGCAGCCGTCAGGTCTTCTTGTTGTCTCTGTGAGTGCAGTGCATTGTGGGAGGCCGTGATGCTGCTCCTCCTGTTAAGGTTCAGGAAATCAGGTTTATGAGCCTTCGGGAACTCCTGAGAACCTGGTGGTTCCCTGGTGGTTCCCTGATGGTTCCCTGGTGGTCTCCTGGTGGGTCCTCTGATGGTTCCCTGGTGGTTCCCTGGTGGTCTCCTGGTGGTTCCCTGGTGGTCCCCTGGTGGTTTCCTGGTGGTCTCCTGGTGGGTCCTCTGATGGTTCCCTGGTGGTTCTCTGATGGTCCTCTGATGGTTCCCTGGTGGTTCTCTGATGGTTCCCTGGTGGTCCCCTGATAATTCCCTGGTAGTTCCCTGGTGGTTTCCTTCCCTGATGGTTCCCTGGTGTTTGGATGCTTCTGTTCCTAACATGCGTTACTTTATTATTTCTGTTAGCTAGCGGTGCTGCTGTTGTGTTTAACTAGGAGTTTCATATTTTATCTCAGTAACTCTGGCAGCCTTATTTGTTAATTTTGTCACAAAGCAATAAATTGCTGAATAAATCAAGCACACTCGGGTTCTGTTGTTGGTCCTAGCTCGGCCTGGACACTCATCTAAAGGAAACAGACTCAGCAGCTGGTTTCACGAACATCTGGATGAACTGATGAGCTGCCATGTTACTTTGAAATCCAGGATGGCCCAGAAGTGAACCATTCGTCCAATCAGATGCAGCTGTGGAGGGCGGAGCCTGTGATGTCTTTTCTGTCACTCAGCTAGCTGAATGCTAACACACAGCTAACCGCTAACACACAGCTAGCTGCAAACACACTGTTAACACACAGCTAACACAGAGCTAACACATTGTTAACACACAGCTAACACACAGCTAACTACTAACACACAACTAACTGCTAACACACAGGTAACACACTGCTATGACACAGCTAACTGCTAACACAGAGCTAACACACTGCTAACACACAGCTAACTGCTAACACACAGCTAACTGCTAACACACAGCTAACTGCTAACACACTGCTAACACACAGCTAACTGCTAACACACAGCTAACACACTGCTAACACACAGCTAACTGCTAACACACAGCTACCACACTGCTAACACACAGCTAACACACAGCCAACTGCTAACACACAGCTAACACAGAGCTAACATTCAGCTAACTGCTAAAGGCTAACTGTATGTACTGATCATTAACTGGTTACTATGACTACGTACCCGGGCTCGGACCTCACACTGCCTCAGCCGACACTTCTGTCGGATCTTATTCGGACCTCCGAACTTCTTCATGTCTTTGCAAAAGTCGCACTGAGCGCAGTCCTCCGTCCTCAGACAGGCGTCACATTCTCCACACATCCGGGCCGAACGCTTGATCTGAACACAAACAACAAAACTGATAAACAAACACTGATAAACACAAACACTGATAAACACTGATAAACAAACACTGATAAACAATCACTGATAAACAATCACTGATAAACAAACATTGATAAACAATCACTGATAAACAATCACTGATAAACACATACTGATAAACACAAACACTGATAAACAAATACTGATAAACAATCACTGATAAACAAACACTGATAAACAAACACTTATAAACACAAACACTGATAAACAAACACTGATAAACAATCACTGATAAACAAACACTGATAAACAATTACTGATAAACAAACACTGATAAACACACACTGATAAACACAAACACCGATAAACAAACACCAATAAGCAAACACTAATACACAAACACTGATAAACAAACACTGACAAACAAACACGGACAAACAAACACTGATACACAAACACTGATAAACAAACACTGATACACAAACAATGACAAACACCGATAAACAAACATGAATAAACAAACACTGATAAACAAACACTAATGAACAAACACTGATAAAAAACAAAACTGATAAACAAACACTGATAAACAAACACTGATAAACACTAATAAACAAACACTGATAAAAAAAACACTGACAAACACTGATAAACAAACACTAATGAACAAACACTGATAAACAAACACTGATAAACAAACACGGACAAACAAACACGGACAAACAAACACAGGTGCATGTAAACAGAATGTTCAGGTGTATCGTGTGAACAGGTCAGTAACTGCTGGAAGAAACTGTCGTTTAATATGAAAACACTGATTGTAAGCCCCGCCTCTCTTAGTGCGGTTGCCTGGTTACCTGTGAGCCCCGCCTCCTTTCAGCCCTGAGCTGGGGGGTGGAGCTTCCATCTCCGTCAGTTTTGTCGTCTCTCTCTGACTCCACCTCCTTCTCCCTCGTCTTCTTCAGGCGGTATTTAATCTCCAGAGACGGATCTCTGTCTGCAGATGACACAAAGCTAACTGCTAACACCACGCTAACTGCGAATACAAAGCTAACTGCTAACACACAGCTAGCTGCTAACACAAAGCTAACTGCTAACACAAAACTATCTGCTAACACAAAGCTAACTGCTAACACAAAGCTATCTGCTAACATAAAACTAACTGCTAACACAGTGCGTGTTTCCATATGTGTCTCATGCATGTTTTAATGCGAGTTTAGTGTATGTTTTCAGTACATAGCATCATGCTAACATGCTACCTACCTCTGCAGGACGGACAGTACCACACTCTGATGGCTTTGGCTGCTTTCTCTGAGACGCCGATACAATCACCATGAAACCACTCAGTGCAGCTGTCACAGCCTCTGGAGGACACAGACAGACAGATAGATGGACCGACAGACAGGTAGACGGACGGACAGACAGACAGACAGACAGACAGATGGACGGACAGACAGATAGACGGACAGACAAACAGATGTGTCAGTTGCTGCGTTAGTTAATTGGTTAATTGAATGTTTCCAGGTAAACCAGGTGAGTTACATCATGAAACAGTTGATGTCTGGTTTCCTGCAGATGCAGTAAACTGGAGGGTTGGGTGTTTCCATGGTAACCTTTCCTCCTCCTCCATCTTCATCCTCCAGCCGCTCAGCTGCTGCAGCCTCCGACTGACAAACAACAAACAAACAAACAGTTCAGAACCAGGAAGCAGGTCCAGCAGAGACCAGAACCAGGAAGCAGGTCCACCAGAGACCAGAACCAGGAAGCAGGTCCAGCAGGTCCAGCAGAGACCAGAACCAGGAAGCAGGTCCACCAGAGACCAGAACCAGGAAGCAGGTTCAGCAGGTCCAGCAGAGACCAGAACCAGGATCAGGTCCACCAGAAACCAGAACCAGGAACAGGTCCACCAGAGACCAGAACCAGGATCAGGTCCAGCAGATCCAGACTTTCTCTGTCAGCAGCTGAACTAAAGCTGAACTCTAGTCAGACATCAGGTGTTTCTACCTGTACCTGGTCTCCAGGTGTTCTGCTTCACTCTGTTCACATTAAAGCAGGTTAAGGAGTCATGTGACTCTTCTGCAGTAAACGGACCAATCAGGTTCCTCCTTCAGTCAGCAGGTAGTTTAATGTAGAGCCAGGAGGAAAATAAAATGAGGACTTTAAAGTTCTGCTGCTGTAAATGATGCAGGACAGGAATGCTGCTAGAAAACTGATCATCATGTTAATATATTGATTTACTGATCAATACAACTGATTATTGATCACTGACACATCAGAGCTAGGAACGTTCAGATCAACAGGTTGGAGATGGAGCTCCTCAGCATCAGTTACCATGGAGATCTAGCTCCTCCGCATCAGTTACCATGGAGACCTATCTTCCTACTTCAGTTCTCCTCAGAAGAACCTCCAGAGCCTGTTTCAGGAACCAGACTGAAGAACTTTCTTCATTCCAAGTCTGGACGTTTTGAACAGGAACTGCCACACAGACCAGAGCAGAGCCGTCTAGAACCTGTGGAACCTGTAGAACCTGTAGAACGTGGTTCTGCACACACCGCTCTAACACAGCTGGAACTAACGGACTCGGTTCGGGTGTTTCTGCTGCTGGAGGTTCGCTTTTGGTTGTTTTTTGTGTTTCAGCTCCGTTCCCTGTTCTGCTGCTGTTCTTCGTCCTGTCAGAACCACACACTCACCATGAGGCTGCCCGGATCCACCACGGACACAGAGGAGTCACACTTCCGAATCGATCAGCTGATCACGTCGATCGATCAGCAGGGCAGCGCTCCGTGTTCCATCTCCGCAGAGCCCTGCAGGAATCTCTTTGTTTCCGCTGCATCTTCTTCTTCTTCTCTGGTTCTAACGGCGGGAAACAAACGGAGGCTGAAGCTGAGTGGCGCCACCTGCCGACCGGAAGCTACGTCACGCATCAAGCTCCCGTTGAATAGGAAGGAAACGCCAGAAAATCGTCCTGTAGAACCCGCATGGTTCTGGTTCTGGTTGTGGTTCCTGTTCTAGTTCTGTTTCTGGTTCTGGTCTCGCTGCAGGCTGAGTCTTCTTCAGCCCGGATCCAGTAGAACCAGGTCGCTGGTTCCAGATGAACTCCAGAGTTTTTCTCTGAGCGTCCAGCAGGAGGCAGCAGCTGCTAAACAACTGGAAGAGCTGAGAGCAAAATACTGAGAACGTTTTCATAGGAAATACATAATACATTAAAGAGTATTATGAATATATATATACAAGAATATTAAATGAATAATATATTTATAAATGTGTAAATAAAGAATATAATATGAATAATATATTTATAAATGTGTAAATAAAGAATATAAAATCAATAATATATTTATACATGTGTAAATAAAGAATATAAAATCAATATCTTTATAAATGTGTAAATAAAGAATATAAAATCAATACATTTATAAATGTGTAAAGAGAGAATATTAAATGAAAGCTGTCAGGTCTCAGCTTTATGATCAATACATGTGATTAGATCAGGATTAGATTTTATTTCCATGTGTGACGTTCACGCTGACTTTATTAATTCAGTAATCAATAATCAACCATATCAATATTGAAGAAAATCCCCCCCCCAAAAAAACTTATATGTTCAACATTTATGATCAATGATCAATAAAAACACAGATTACATCATTATTATATTATATTATATTATATTATATTATATTATATTATATTATATTATATTATATTATATTATATTATATTATATTATATTATAAAGGAGGCCAGTGTGTGTGTGTGTGTGTGTGTGTGTGTGTGTGTGTGTGTGTGTGTGTGTGTGCGTGCGTGCCTGCGTGCGTGTGTGTGTGTGTGTGTGTGTGTGTGTGTGCGTGCGTGTGTGTGTGTGTGTATGTGCAGGAAGAGGAGGATCTTTGTTGGACAGAAACTCTGATCAGGACTCAGACAGAATTCAGCTGCAGGTGAGAAAAGTTTACATTTAATGTTTAACTTCAGTTTATTAATGTGTTAATTCTGTTTAATTTTTAACTTCAGTTTATTAATGTTTTAATTCTATTTGATGTTTAACTTCAGTTTATTAATGTTTTACTTAATGTTTTAATTAAAGTTTTACTGAAGTCTAAAAATCCAGTGAAAGCAGAAATCCTGCATTAAACCTAAAATTATTATTAGAAAAATGTCCTTAAAATGTCAAAATTACAGTATATACAGACAGAATTATTATTTAATATTATTAATGATACGACATGTTGAACTGGTTTAACTGGTTTAACTGGTTCGTCATGTTTAACCAGTTTATCCTGTTCAGATTATTTCAGTCCAAATGTTCGACTGAATCCGTTGATTTCTGACATTTAGCTTCAATATTAAACCTGATTTATTCATTGACATGAAGTACAACTACTGTAAAGTACCTCAGACTGTACTGCAGTACAACCAGTGTAAAGTACCTCAGACTGTACTGCAGTACAACCAGTGTAAAGTACCTCAGACTGTACTGCAGTACAACCACTGTAAAGTACCTCAGACTGTACTGCGGTACAACTACTGCAAAGTACCTCACTGTACTGCAGTACAACTACTGTAAAGTACCTCAGACTGTACTGCAGTACAACCAGTGTAAAGTACCTCAGACTGTACTGCAGTACAGCTACTGTAAAGTACCTCAGACTGTACTGCAGTACAACCACTGTAAAGTACCTCAGACTGTACTGCAGTACAACCACTGTAAAGTACCGCAGACTGTACTGCAGTACAGCTACTGTAAAGCACCTCAGACTGTACTGCAGTACAACCACTGTAAAGTACCTCAGACTGTACTGCAGTACAACCACTGTAAAGTACCTCAGACTGTACTGCAGTACAACTACTGTAAAGTACCTCAGACTGTACTGCAGTACAACCACTGTAAAGTACCGCAGACTGTACTGCAGTACAACTACTGTAAAGTACCTCAGACTGTACTGCAGTACTCAGAGTACCTCAGACTGTACTGCAGTAAATCACTCAGTAGATTTATTGATTATTTCCTGATCGATCAGAATTCAGGTGGACTCCTGAGGAGATGGAAGTGACATCACACTGCAGTGCCTCAGATGTCACTGAAGTCAACAAGGACCCCGACCAATCAGAATGCATCATCAGCCAGCCAACAGCCAATGGGATGCTCACATATCACGGTACAGGTGAGAGGAAAAGTTCTCAGGTTAGAGAAGACACGATGTGATGGGAGGAGACACTAAAATAATGAGGTGAGGACAGGTGAGGACAGGTGAGCCAGGTGAGGATAGGTGAGACAGGTGAGGACAGGTGAGGATAGGTGAGACAGGTGAGGATAGGTGAGACAGGTGAGGATAGGTGAGGACAGGTGAGGATAGGTGAGACAGGTGAGGACAGGTGAGACAGGTGAGGACAGGTGAGAAAGGTGAGGACAGGTGAGGATAGGTGAGGACAGGTGAGGATAGGTGAGACAGGTGAGGATAGGTGAGACAGGTGAGGACAGGTGAAACAGGTGAGACGGGTAAGGATAGGTGAGGATAGGTGAGGACAAGTGAGCCAGGTGAGACACGTGAGGACAGGTGAAACAGGTGAGGACAGTTGAGACAGGTGAGGGTTTTAAACATTATAGTTCCCTCTAAAACCTTCTGCTGATGACATCATTTTATTGAGTGAAGTTTTAGTTTTATGTTTAAATCTAATGAGTTCCATTTGACAGAAGATCAGATTTAAATCAGGTTTGTTGAGTTTGTTCCATTTTAAATAATTCCAGATGAAAATAGTGAAATATTTAATAACTCCTAAAACAAACACTCATTTAAACCCTGGAGGAGAAAATCAGTCAAAGTCTCAGAAAAAATCTGGTTCTATTTTGGCTACGAGGAAACAGAGATTAAGAACTCCTTATTAGTTTACATCTGAATTAGTTTACCTTCTGACCGTCTGACCTTCTGACTCTCTAACCTTCTGACCTTCTAACCTTCTGACCCTCTAACCTTCTGACCACAGCTTCAGAACCACCATGGTCCTGCTTCACTCCTCTGGTCTGATTCTTCTTCTTCTTTTCCTCCTCCTCCTTCTCTTCTCAGTCTTCTTCTTCTCCTTAATAGTTCCCTGATTGATGAGATGATTTTAATGAATTATGAATGAACTGATTTTAGGAAAGTCACCTAGATTATAAAGGAAGGAGGTAGAAACATGTAGAACCGCGTAGAACCGGGTAGAACCGGGTAGAACCGGGCCTTCACTGGTTCTCCTGTTTAGAATGATGGAGAACCAGCCAAAAGGAGGTAGGGTTAGGGTTCTAAACTCCAGAACCTTCTCTGGTTCTGGAGTTTGAAATGATGGAGACGAAGCCGACGCCATCTTGTTTCTGCTGTTCTTGCAGAAGAGTTTCCGCCCCCTCTCTCTCATAGGCTGGAGGATGACAGCAGTGACGACTCTTTGACAGACAGCTCCTACACCAATGACATCTCCCGACTTCTGCCTGCCCCGCCCACCTTTGCACTCCGCAAACAGAGAGGTGACACACCTGAATGTACCTGAATGTTCCTGAATGTTCCTGGTTGTACCTGAATGTTCCTGATTGTTCCTGGTTGTACCTGAATGTTCCTGAAAGTTCCTGGTTGTACCTGAATATTCCTGAATGTTCCTGGTTGTACCTGAATGTTCCTGAATGTTCCTGAATGTACCTGAATGTTCCTGAATGTTCCTGAATGTACCTGAATGTTCCTGAATGTTCCTGAATGTACCTGAATGTTCCTGAAAGTACCTGAATGTTCCTGAATGTACGTAAATGTTCCTAAATGTTCTTGAATGTACCTGAATGTTCCTGAATGTACCTCTGACATCATCAGTGATGTGACGTGTGATGGTATCTCAGGTGTGGACGGATCATCAGTGTCTCCTATCTGCACCCCTCCAACTTCATCCACCTGTAGTAGACACCATGATGACAGCACCAATCAGAAGCAGCTATCTTCTACTAAAAGCCACGCCTCATTTAAGACCGACGCCGCCCACATTAAGGAGGTCGCTGGAGATGGTGAGCCAATCAGCTTCATCGTTCTGCTGCTGAGATACTAGAGAACTTTAGGGAGCTCCAGGTTTCCACAGTGCTTAGGTATTCTCCTGATGTTTTTAAAAAGGTTCTTCAGGTCTTTCTTGATGTTCCACATGAAGGTTCTGAAAGGTTTTAACAGCATCTGAAGGGTCCAAATAGTGCTTTTATTTAATCTGTCCTTTAGTCTGCCTTCACTGTTCCCATGGTTACAGCCTCTGTGTTCCTATTGGCCACAGCCATCATTCACTCCTTTAGTTTCCATGACAAGTTTTTTTAATGTTATGTTTTTGAACTTTTTGCCTTTTTTTAAATAAAAGAAACGTGCAGAGATGAGTCAAAATGACCACGGGCTGGACTCGAACCCATGACAGCTGCTCAGGACTATAGACCTGTTTATGGGTTAGTAAGGGTTAGTAGGGTTAGTGGGGTCAGTAGGGTCAGTAGGGTCAGTAGGGCTAGTAGGGTCAGTAGAGTTAGTAGGGTCAGTAGAGTTATTAAGGACAGTAGGGTCAGTAGGGTCAGTAGAGTTAGTAGGGTTAGTAGGGCTAGTAAGGGTCAGTAGAGTCAGTAGGGTCAGTAGGGTCAGTAGAGTCAGTAGAGGTAGTAGGGTTAGTAGAGTCAGTAGGGTCAGTAGAGTTAGTAGGGTTAGTAGGGTTAGTAAGGGTCAGTAGAATCAGTAGAGGTAGTAGGGTCAGTAGAGTTAGTAAGGGTCAGTAGGGTCAGTTGAGGTAGTAGGGTCAGTAGGGTCAGTAGAGTCAGTAGAGGTAGTAGGGTCAGTAGAGTTAGTAGAGTCAGTAGGGTCAGTAGAGTTAGTAGGGTTAGTAGGGTAAGTAAGGGTCAGTAGAGTCAGTAGAGGTAGTAGGGTCAGTAGAGTTAGTAGAGTCAGTAGGGTCAGTAGAGTTAGTAAGGGTCAGTAGGGTCAGTTGAGGTAGTAGGGTCAGTAGACTTAGTAGGGTCAGTAGGGTTAGTAGAGTTAGTAGGGTTAGTAGACTTAGTAGAATTAGGGTTAGTACAGTTTGTAGGATTAGTAGGGTTAGTAGGGTTAAGTTTAGTAGGGTTAGGGTTAGTAAGGTTAAGGTTAGTAGGGTTAGGGTTAGTAGGGTTAGTCAGGTTAGTAGGGTTAGTCGGGTTAGTAGGGTTAATAAGGTTAAAGTTAGTAGGTTTATGGTTAGTAGGGTTAGTAGGGTTAGGGTTAGTGGGGTTAAGGTTAGTAGAGTTAGGGTTAGTAGGGTTAAGGTTAGTAGGGTTAGGGTTAGTAGGGTTTAGTAGGGTTAGGTTTGGGAAACATCGTGCCCCCGAAGGGGACATGATGGAAAGCGCGGCAACAGGTTTGTATCTTATTTTTGGTTTTTTGGTGATTTTTTTAGGGTTTAAAATGCGCTGTTATCCATTTAAAAGTAAAGAAAATATAAAATACATTTAAAAAGTACTAAAACCAATTAATTTGGCTGAAAAATCATAAAATGAGTTTTAAAAAAAAAAAAAACCCGTTAGAATCAAGTTAAAATAAAACCAGCTAGAAATGGATACCATGAACGCAGGACCAGAGCCACCATCAGGACTTGTACCCTGGTCTTCTGCTCTAAGAGCTGACATTCTACCTGGTGAGTTATGTCTCCCATGGTCTTCATCTTTGATTTTACCCCTTTTGGATGCCAGAATGGAAAATGTGGCCCAAGTCACCTTTGGGACTTGAACTCAGGTCTTTGCATTTAAAGTCTTGTAACCATCCAGGTGAGCTAAACCCTGACTTCTGTACAGATGTTAAATTGTAGGATTGGGGTTAGGGTTAGTAAGATTAAGGTTAGTAGGGTTAGGAGGGTTAGTAGGGTTAAGATTAGTAGGGTTAAGGCTAGGGTTAGCCCTCAACCAGCTCAGATATCTTGCCCCAATATAAACCTATTAATCAGAACGGTGTGATCCAGCCTCCGTGATGAATCAATATGTTTAGAACGTTTTTACAGTATTTTTAAAATGTTTCCAGTGTTTTCATTGTTTTTAAAACATTTTAAGTGTTTTCGTTTTTAAAACGTTTTCAGAATGTTTTCATTGTTTTTAGTGTTCACAGTGGTTTTACAGTATTTTCAGTGTTGTCATGGTGTTTTCAGTGTTTTCAGAATACTTTATTGATGGTGTTTTTAGTGTTTTTAGAGCATTTTGAGAGTATTTTCAGTGTTTTGAGGATGCTTTCAGAGTATTTCAGAGTATTTAAACTGCCATCAGATCCACAGGAAAAGGTGCAGTTTCTGTTAGAACTGCTGCTGTGATTCGACCTTTAACTATGAACAGAAACATTTCAACCTCCTGCAGAGTTTATCAGTCGACAGCTGGACGGTTTGTTATCTCTGCAGAACACACAGGGCCACTCCCAGTCCTCCCAGTCCGTCAGCTGTTCTGGTTTCCACCACAAACAGCAGCAGCTCAGTCAGAGGATGAACTTTAAAGAGTCGAACAAAACAAACAGTTTGATCCATGAAGTCCAAATAAGTCAGAAAATTTGTTCAGTGAATAAACAGAAAGGAGGTCAAATGAAAATGGAAAAAGATAAAGTTGTATGTTCAGAGATTATTTTGTAGTTCTAGTTTTATAATGTAATATGTTTGAGGAAAGTAAATCATAATGTCACACTAGAGATGACGTTATTACTAGAAAAGAAATTACATTTCTAATTTTTCAGTCAGAATTTGCAAAATAATGTAAGAAGAAAAGCCTTCAGAGAGAGCAATCCTCCTCCAAGGCTGCTCAGTTTTTGGATCATTTCTGACGGATGAAATCTTGATAAAATTCCTGACAGAAATCACCATAGAATGTGGTCATTTAATATAGATGTACCCACAAACACAATGACATGAGCACAGGCGTGTGTCCTGCATGTGTATGTTACGTACGGATACCGGATCACATGATCTAAATATGTAGCGGGTGACGGGAATTGATGGGACTCAGAAACACCCACACAATTCAATCAGTTGTTCCTTGGATCATTTCTGACGGATAAGTCCTGATAAGTCCTCAGCGGTGGATTTGTAGTAGGATCACAATCAGCTGATGTAGTGTTCACTTGTTGTCATGGTTACAGTGATGGCGTGTTGCTATCTGGCAATGATACAGATTGATTGATTGATTGACTGATTGACTTACTGACTGACTGACTGACTGATGGATTGATTGATTGATTGATTGGTTGATTTACTGATTGACTGACTGATGGATTGATTGATTGATTGGTTGATTTACTGACTGATTGACTGATTGACTGACTCACTGACTGACTGATGGATTGATTGATTGATTGATTGATTGGTTGATTTACTGACTGACTGACTGACTGGTTGGTTGGTTGGTTGGTTGATTGATTGATTACCCTACAGACTGCTGTGCCCACTGCCTCCTGGCCTGTCTGTTCTGTGAGCTGCTGTCCATGTGCTCGGCGGTGGGGGAGTGTCTGTCGTGTGGAGTGGGTGGAATCAGCTGCTGCGATGCTGCCATTGGCTGCTGCTGCTGCGTGGAGGTGGCGGGGGAGGCGGCATGCACGGAGGAGGCGTGTCAGGCCGTGTTGGATTGTGGGATATTGGAGGACTGCTGCGGTTCGTCGGACTGCCTGGAGATCTGCCTGGAGTGCTGCTCCATCTGCTTCCCCTCATAGCAGCCAATCAGAGGAGGACCACGGCGTGATGTCACAACAGAGAGGATACTGGGAGGATGCTGCAGGAACGAGGCAGTGGAACCACCTGGGGAGGGAGTTCTGGACTGCAGAGTTTGTAGAGTCATTGTTGTACCTTTAAATGTGGATTGAATCTTAAAGCAGTTTAAACACTAACACCTCTAAAACCTGTTGACTTTAGCAGATCCAATCAGATTTAAACACTAAAACCTGTTGACTTTAGAAGATCCAATCAGAGCAGATCAATGGTTTACTGATCACATTTAATCCTCATGCCGGTCCAGGTGGACGGACTGCACACCTCTCCAGGTATATAGGTGTTGGTTCAGGATTATAGTTTGTTCCTCTGTCTCTACACCTGTCCCTGTCTGTGATTGGTCGTCTGCTGCCAGCTCCGCCCCTCTCTAGTTACTAACCAGTTACTAACCAGCTTCATGTGAATCCAGAGAACCAGAGACATCCTGGATCTGTAGAACCTGCAGACCTCAGGTTCTGGTTCAGGTTCTGGTTCTGAAAATGATTTTTTGTTCAATGATCCACCAGAACATTAAAAGTGAAAAAACCCAGTGTTTTTCATTCTTGGTGCCAAATGCAACGTTCAGGAAGCAGAAGAAAAATACCTTTAAACCTCTGATGGAATGTTAAAGTCAGAGAACGTCAGCTGATCAATAAAGTGACAGAAAAATCAATCTTCTGTCAGTTTGAATCCCAGCTGAAGGGATTTAGGGAAACATGTTTTACAGTTTTCTGATAATAAAAGTTGTTTGAATGAGTTTGTCCATATTTCAGTAAAATAACAGACATCGTGTTAATGTGATTGAATCATCAAGGTTCTGCAGGGAAACATTGCAGGAACGTTCTCTGGATGTTTCTGACCGAACATCACACACTGACGGCTCAGAGGGGGCGGAGCAGGAAGTGGTCCTGCAGAGACAGGAAGTGTGTGTTGGTCAAAGCTGATGTCAGGACATCCAAACAGGAAACAGGAAATCACTGAAAAGACCCCAGCAGGTGACCTCTGACCTCCAGGTCCTCACTTCACACAAACGTCGTAAGAGGACAACGTCCCCACAAACCAGTGGCACCAACACACACACTGAGAGCTAAACCAGTGGTGGGGTTTGGTTCCTTCAGATTTTTCCAGATTTTCTATTTATATCAGTTTCTTTTTCTTATCTCAGTCCTTCCATACGACTCTTTCCTGGAGAGGCTGAAATTAGACCCTGTTTGAAAATGGAACCTCCACCCGGTCTGCTGCAGTGAGGGCTTCAACACGGTCCAATCAGACTCCACATCCTGGTGACAGATGTGGGTAACTCAGGATGAGGGTGGTCTCCATCTGGCTTCCATCGGAGCCCACTTTTACCTCGAGGCCTTTTCAGCCCCTGGTCCAGAGCTTGGCCACCAGGAGGCAGGAGAGGTCCTCCGATATTAATAATAATAATGGATAAGATTTATATTTAAACAGAGAATTGAGAACTTTTGATCCAGAATTCTTGGATAAAAACTGAACTGAATCCAGCCTCCTACCTGCTGACTGTTCCTTTATTTCTCCTCCGGTTTATCTGTATAGTTCTTCTGAATGATTCACTCATTCCCTAAAACAGTAATCAGTAGGAGAGCAGCTTTCAGAGCAGCTCTTTTATCCAAGAACAGTTCTACTGATGGAGGGTTTTACTAAATTCTTTCAGTCTCACTGACTTTGGAGATCTGAACATTAGAAGTTTCTTCTGTTGTCAGACTGCAGGACGTCTGTCTGTAGAATCATCCTCCATTAATGAGCTCCAGTGATGATCGGTTCCTCAACGTTCAGATACATTTCTGGATCTGAGTCGGTGGAAGGTCATTTCCTGTGCAGTTTGTTGAGGAATAAGAAGACTGAAGAGAAATAAAACGAAAGCAAACATAGACAATTAATAATGAGGAGTTCAACCTTCAGCAGCATGAAGGAGCTGCTGGTCTTAGTTCAATAAAGTCTCAGAAACCAGGTTCAACTAAAGTAAATGCGATTCCTGTTGAAGCAGCAGCTGGAGGCTCCAGATGGATCGTCTGTTTCACAATGATTCTAGAAATAAAGTAGATCAGCCACAACACCAAATTTTTGTTAAATAATGAGAAGTTTCTCTGTTTTTCTCTCATTTCTGACGGTTAAATGAATTCAGATGGATTCATAAAGACTGCATCACAGCGCCTCCTGCTGGATGCCTTCAGAACCTCATGTTTTATCAGGAGATAAGAGAAGAATCCTAAAGAGGGCAGCATGGTGGCACGGTGGATCAGCACTTCTCATGGTGACCTCACAGCTAGAAGGTACTGATTGGAGTCCACATGTTCTCCCTGCTGGGTTTGCCAGGTTCTCCAGGTTCCTCCCACAAAGACCTGCTGAGGTTCCCTGGAGGTTCTAACCTGTCTGCAGGTGTGGATGTCTTATAGACCGTTACCTGTCCAGGTGAACCTCTGATAGACCGTTACCTGTCCAGGTGAACCTTCTCCCTCAGTCAGCTGGGATAGGCTTCGCCCCCTACAGAGGACAGGTAACGGATGGATTATCCTGTGTGATAAAAGTTCTGTAGACGTTCTATTTTGTTCTTTGGGTTTCATGAATAACAAGCTTCTGTGAACTTTTAAACTGTTATGATTCCTGCTCCAGCCTCTATTCTTCTCCTTCCTCCTTGTCTTTCCTTCTTCCTGTCATTGTCATCTGTCTCTCTTGCATCCCTCTCACTCATCCTGTCATCTCCGTCCTTGTTGTCTATCCATCCTTGTCTTGTCCCTGTTTGCACCTGTTGGGCTCTGCATCTGTCTGTCTGTCTCTGTCTGTCTGTCTGTCTGTCTGTCTGTCTGTCTGTCTGTCTGTCTGTGTCTCATCACCTGTCTGCATTCTGCTGATTGCTGTGTCAGGAGTCAGCTGCAGTAATCAGCCCATTCAGTTCACCTGCATACAATCACACCTGCAGGTATTTAAGCTCTGTTCATTCACTTACTTTCCACCGGACCATAGACTCTCATTCCTTCATCGAGTCTGTTCTCCCCACCGAGCCCTGCTTACCTCCCGACTGCTTCAGCTCCATGGACTCTGCTCTTCTCCCCCAGGTTCCCGCCAGTTCCTGTGTTTGTTTCCTGTCTACCAACCTTGCCCCTGTAGTTTAGCTTCCCTGGTTTCTGTAAGGACTCTGTTTCGTTGCTTGCTTCAGTTTATCCCTGTTTGGTTTTTGTAGTTTAGCAGTGGGTTTTTGTAGGTTTTGTAGTGGGACTTATTTTAGTATAGATTGGGTTTAATTTACCCCCCTTCTCAGTTTTCCCTTTTCTGTACTGGTTGAGTTCCTGCTTTGTTTAAATAAAAACCTATTTCCCATTTACCACCTGTTTGCCACTATCTGTGCCTGGGTTCTCTGACCCCTTCTGTAACATAAACCTTCAGCTGAATGTTTAGTCAATTATTACTAATTAGCTATTATTAAATTACTATTATTAAAAGCCGTCACAGTGAACTGGACGATTAAACTTGGCCTGAATCCATCTTAAAAAACCCTGACGCCTTACTGAACTCTGTTCTTTAAAAACCTTCTTCTGATTAAACCTGAAGTTGTTGCCATGAAAACAGGCGGTGAGGAAACGAAACAAATCAACATGTTCTTTAGCATCAGGATTTATTTCTATAAAATGTGACAAATCTATAAAAATTAACAGGAATATAACAGATCATGAATAAAGACAAACAGAAATCCCTTTTAGAACGTGTCTCTGGTCAGGCCATTGCCATGGTAACTGCTCAGACTAAAGTCAGTTTTAGTGAAAAATGTTGATCTGAAACCCCACAGCAGTTCTGTTAGTAGTACTGAAGTATTGCCTCACAGTAATCAGATTACTTCTAAGCTGAAGAACATGAGAAGAAGCCTGATGGATGTTGGAAAACATTCTTTGGTCAGATAAAGATCAATGAGTTGGGCTCAGATGGAGTCCAGATGTTTGGTGAGAACCTGACCAGGACAACCACAGTGGATGCATAGTCCTGACAGTGAAGCATGGAGGTCCAAAATGACATTAACTTTCCCAGAAGGACTGGGTTGTCCCACAAGGACCTGGACAGTGTGAGTCCTGAAGCCAGCAGAACCTTTGAGGTGTTCTCTAGAGACAGGTAGAGCAACACAACCCCTCCAGCACAGAGCAGCTGAAGAAAACAGAGAAGATGTGAGCAGAAATGAGTGGACTCTGGCTCCTCCATGAGGAGGACTGAAGGAGGAACCACAGAACCTCACCTTAGTTCCACTGAGTTCCTGCTGGGGAGCCGGAATTCAACCAGTAATCTGACATCAGAGACAGTACTCTACTACTGAGAGGTAATCTGATTACTGTGAGGGATACAGTAGAATACTGTACTACTGAGAGGTAATCTGATTACTGTAAGGGGATACAGTAGAATACTACTGAGAGGTAATTTGATTACTGAGGGGATACAAGGTAGAATACTCTATTACTTAGAGGTAATCTGATTACTGTGAGGAGATACAGGGTAGAATCATTTCAGTGATACTGATGCTGTGTACTGGAACACTGAGCTAAAGCTAACAGTTAGCTAGTCATTTTTAGATTAGCTAAAAGTTAGCTAGTCATTTTTAGACTAGCTGTTAGCTAATCATTTTTTGATTAGTTAACAGTTAGCTAGTCATTTTTAGACTAGCTAACTGTTAGCTAGTCATTTTTAGACTAGCTAACCTTGTATTTGGCCACAAACTAGTAACTGAGAACAGCAACAACAGCGAGCTAGCTTTACTCTAAGCTTGAAGCAGGTTACAGTACACAGTTTGATGGTATCAAGGAGACAGTTCGCTTGCTTTTAGCCTTAGCTATCTACATCAACTAACTAGCATTTTGCAGTTACCAACTAGCTTTATTCAAAGTATGCTCAAATTATCAGAGAAACCTCTGCCAGCTGTTGGGTTTGTGGTGAGCTAGGCTGCTAACTACATTAGCATGTAGTTTCAGAGTGGGAAGTGCTGAGCAGAGCAACACAGAACATGCTAATTGTTTTCAGTTGTGATGTATACAGTAGCTAACAGACAGCCAAAGCTAGCTACATTAGCTGTTAGCTCTTACAATTCATATCTGGGTGAAGAAAATACACTTAACAGATGAGACAGCTTCAGCTGGGTGATTACTGGCTGAGCTGCTCAACTAAGCCAAGCCTCTACAGCTAACGGCTAGCTCAGCAAGCGGCTAGCTTAGCAAACGGCTAGCTTAGCTAATGGCTAGCTCAGCTAACAGCTAGCTCAGCAAGCTGCTAGCTTAGCTAACAGCTAGCTCAGCTAACAGTGGACTCCAAACAGTCGCTGTGTGCTAATTCAGAGGCTGCATCCTTTAATGGCTGAATTCAGACATTCCTGTTATATTTCCCATCAGGTCAGGTGATCTCAGGTCATCAGGTCAGGTGATCTCAGTAGGTAAGTATGTACAGGGATGAGAATGACAAATGGAAAAAAACTCTGAAAATGTCTGCCGAAGGCCCCCCGCGTTGCAATGCACGTTGCCGAAAGATGTCGGCGGCGGGATGGCCATCAAGGCGGGCGGCCATCACAAGCCTTGGCTCGCGACGCATCGGCCGGCCGCTTGCCTACCCCTACCCCCCTACAATTTTCTCAACGGATTTACACGATTCACAAAAACTATACTTTCGGCGGAAAAAAACTCGGAATTCCGCGGATCCGCGGAAAATTCTCATCCCTGTATGTAGTTGATCTGATGGCAGGAAGCACTTGGGATGGAAGTTCTGTCGTCAATGGTGTGTGAATGCGTGTTTGATTGATTGATTGATTGATTGCACATTGTACAGTGCTTTGAGTACCATTAAGGTAGAACGCCGCTATATCAGTGTAGACGATTTACTTCCAAACCACATAACTCATGGAGTTACTGAGGAGGGATGAATCAGGATGACGGTGAATCTTTGTGGGAAAATATCTGAGGACTGGAAGAACCTGATCAGTGTTGGAGACCTTCTTCCTTCGCTCCTCAAACTGTCCGCCCAAAATGTGAACCGTGAAGCTGAACATCACAACAAACAACACTTGGTTCGAACTCTGAGTCCTTAAAGGATGCAGCTATGAGTTAGCCTGCGATTAGCTTCAGCTATGAGTTAGCCTGCTATTAGCTCGAGCTATGAGTTAGCCTGCTATTAGCTCCAGCTATGAGTTAGCCTGCGATTAGCTTCAGCTATGAGTTAGCCTGCTATTAGCTCCAGCTATGAGTTAGCCTGCTATTAGCTCCAGCTATGAGTTAGCCTGCTATTACCTTCAGCTATGAGTTAGCCTGCTATTAGCTCCAGCTATGAGTTAGCCTGCTATTACCTTCAGCTATGAGTTAGCCTGCTATTAGCTCCAGCTAATACTTAGCCTGCTATTAGCTTCAGCTATGAGTTAGCCTGCTATTAGCTCCAGCTATGAGTTAGCCTACTATTAGCTTCAGCTATGAGTTAGCCTACTATTAGCTTCAGCTATGAGTTAGCCTGTTATTAGCTCCAGCTATGAGTTAGCCTGCTATTAGCTCCAGCTAAGACTTACGCTGCTATCTGCTTCAGCTATGAGTTAGCCTGCTATTAGCTCCAGCTATGAGTTAGCCTGCTATTAGCTTCAGCTAAGACTTACCATACTATTAGCTTCAGCTAACACTTACCCTGCTATCAGCTGCAGCTATGAGTTAGCTTACTATTAGCTTCAGCTAAGACATATCCTGCTATCAGATGCAGCTGTATGTCTACAATTTGCAGGTGATGACAAACAGCGAGCTAAGTTAGCAGTGGGTGATGGTTAACAGCGAGCTAATTTAGCGGTGGGTGATGGGTAACAGCGAGCTAACTTAGCGGTGGGTGATGGCTTACAGTGAGCTAACTTAGCGGTGGGTGATGGCTAACAGCGCGCTAACTTAGCGGTTGGTGATGGCTAACAGCGAGCTAACTTCTCCACCAGTAACAACAATAAAATGCTAGCTGTGACCAAACCAGTGGAATGAAACCAGTTCAAACTGGTGACAGCATGTGGAGATGGAACAGTTCCCTTCAGGTTGTTTCAGATCTACAATCTGAGGGTCCATGTGAGATCACACTTGCAGCTTCTCAGCAGATGAAACCAGCTCAGCCAATCAGCTGCAAGCTTGTTCATCAGCAGCCAATCAGTGTCCAGCTGTCTCTGTTTCTTGTTTTCATGATGATGCAGAACTCAGCAGTCACCACATAGTGTTTACCATGGTAACTGATGGGAACACAGGAGGACATGCTGCTGTGGTTACCATGGTGACAGCCTCAGGGATAGTGTAGAAAATGAACAGTCACCATGGATACTGTAGATAGGGGTTACCATGGCAACACTTTTGGGGCACACTGTGGTAACCATGGTGACGTTGTCGTGGTTACAAGCAAGGACCCATTCGCTGCCATGACAACTCTACAGGACCCCTAGCGTCCAGGAAGACGAGTAGTGGTTACCATGGCAACACTGCATCACACCGGGCGTTGATTGTTTGGATGATGTCACAGGTTAAAATAGTTCTACTGAAGATTAAAAAAAGGCAGAGTCCCGTCTCCAGCTCAGCCAATCAGATCTCTCCGTGCTGAAGTCATCAGAGGTCCTCATCCATGCTGAAGCTGCTCCTCCGGCTGCTCGTCTTCGAGGCGCCGCAGGACAGCAGCGGGTCGGACATCACGCCGTCCTCCATCAGTAGGACGCCCTGCAGCCCCGCCTCAGGCAGCAGCTCCGGGGAGAAGACTGCCGACGCCCCCCGAGGGTCCTCCAGCTCCACGAAGCTCAGAGCGTCCAGACCCAGGGGAGGAGTCACCAGGGGGGAGGAGGGGGAGGAGAAGGGAGGGAGGGGGGAGGACAGGAGGGTGGGCGGGGCCAGAGGGGAGGAGGAGGGAGGAGGGGGGGCGGACGATGAGAAACCGTGGAGCCGAGCCTGGACCTCCAACTCCTGCAGAACACCGAGGAACACTGAGAGATCAGACAGGAGAATCAGCAAGTTCTAAACAACAACAACAAACACCAGGAAACTCTAAACAACAACAACCGCAAACACCCGCAAGTTTTAAACAACAACAACAAACACCAGGAAGTTCTAAACAACAACAAACACCAGGAAATTATAAACAACAAACACCAGCAGTAATAAAAAACAACAACAAACACAAGCAAGTTATAAACAAACACAACAATGACAACAAACACCAGTAAGTAATAAACAACAACAAACACCAGGAAACTATAAACAACAAACATCAGGAAGTTATAAACAACAACAAACAAACACCAGGAAATTATAAACAACAACAAACACCAGCAAGTTCTGAACAACAACAAACATCAGGAAGTTTTAAGCAACAACAACAAATACCAGGAAATTATAAACAACAACAAACACCAGCAAGTTATAAACAACAACAAACATCAGGAAGTTATAAACAACAACAACAAACACCACCAAGTTCTAAACAACAACATGATCAGAAACACCAGGTAGTTTTCCAGTCAAAGCTGTTCTGCCCCCCACCCTCACCTGCATCCTCAGCCCTGATTGGTTGTTGTTCTCACCTGTATCCTCAGCCCTGATTGGTTGTTGCTCTCACCTGTATCCTCAGCAGCAGTGATCGGTTGGTGTTCTCCAGCCTCCTCTGCCTCTCTTCCATCTCTCGGGTTCTCTGCTGTTCTTTCTGCAGTTTGCGGATGTAATCCACCGACGCCTTCAGGATGGTTCCTTTGTTCCACCTGGTCTCCCTGATGGACCAATCACATGAATTATTTCTGTGTTTTATGTTCCTGTGTCTGGCTGGTACTAAGTACTGATGAAGTATCAGTAATGGTAGTATTATCAGTAGTAGTATTTGCAGTGTTTACTGACGGGTCTGAGGATTTAGGGATCAGAGCTCCGAGTTCTTTGATGCGATCGTTGATGTTGAAGCGTCTTCTCCTCTCGACTAAAACAGAAACAGCAGAATCATGAAGATGAATCAGGACTTAGAGGTCCCTCATGCTCAACATCCATTTCACTGTTCTTAGTGTTTGGTCAGATATAAAGACGTCCGTTTCAGTTAGCATCCTGCTTTACGAGTCAGGAAGAGTCTGACCAGGTGTTATCTCACAGCTAACTGACCAATAGGGGTGTAACTCTGTGTAGCCCCACCCACTCACTGCTTCCAGGTGAACAATCAGAATGACAGCAGGTTTATTTATGTTCTACAGCTGTTGCTGATAAACTCTACATGTCTGAAGCTGTTAGAATGAACACAGGAGTCTCCATGCACTGATAACTCCCAGATTACCGATGGTCCTCACAGCTACAGGAGGATCCCGAGTACTACCACACTGTACCACTAACATGGCTAATGTTAGCATTAGCCACAACAACAGGAAATGTTTTGTGTTTGTGCTACTAATGCGGCTAACTCTATGTTCTCATGCTGAACAAAGCAGACAGAAGAGCATCCTTTCTGAGTTGTCTTGGATCACTGAGCAGTGATCTGTGCCCTCTGAACATCTGTATGCATGCTGGATGGACATAGTTACGCTACTATTATACTAGTACTACTGTAGTACTGCTACCGTTCGGCTCCTTGTTTGTTTGAATACTAGCTCTCTGTATCTGATACTCTCGTGGGTTAGACGCTGGTCCATCAGGAAGTACAAGGTCTTATGATGGTGTCGTTTTGTGTAGTGTGCAGTTTTCTTGTCTTCTGAGTGTCAGAACAGGTAAGTAGTTAAAATACACATCAGTGAGATAATCTGTTAGCATCTGTTAGCTTCTGTTAGCTTCTCTCCTGCTCTCTGTGCTCATTAAAATGCATTTTGTTCCAGCTGAACTACAGTAAAGCTGCTCTCATTTCCAGATGTTTCTGTTGTCAGGCAGCAGAACGAGGATGAAACAGAGAAACTCCTCCAGACCACATGCTAACCAGCGTTAGCTTCATTTAAAGACTGATTTTATGGCGTCGTCTGACAACAAACACATAAGTTAAAACATTCACACAGATTTACTGAGAGAACATTAGACAACAAAGTCTGATTCATCTGTCAGACAGAGAGAGCCTTCTTCCTAAAGGGGGCGGGGCCAGCAGCAGCTCATTTAGAGCTACAGGCACTGAAAGGGCTTAGATCTAAAACCAGGACTATAATCACCATACTGCAGGTATTCTGATGAAGGAATACTGCAGTAACTGATATAGTAGTTTGTACTCACTCAGGTTGTGATTGTCCTTCTTCTGTCTCTCTTTAATCAGCGCTTTGGCCTCAACATCTGCAATACCAACAACAGAACCACAAACATCAGCAACAACAACAACAAAAACAAAAACAACAGCAACAACAGAACCACCTCCATCAATACCATTAATGTCAGCAACAACAACATCACCAGTATGATCATGACATTTATCTGCAGCAGCAACACAAACAGTTCTGAGTTGGAAACATGTCAGGGATTTCTCTACATTCATTCTGCAGCAGCGGCCTGCCGCTGCTAAAATCCCAGCGCCGCTCCTTTAAATTTCTTTTTTTTTTTTTTTTTAAATCGCCGCAAATACACCACCACCACATGTCTCCACCTTCACAGCAGTCTTGCACTGTGTCGGGTACTCACGAATACTAAGGTAAACTACAGATAACTGTTACTGTGATGCTGACGGTGAAGAGGGGGGGAAACACTGTATGTTGTTGTTGTTGTTGCTGCTGTTTGTGCCACAACAGAACGCCTCAGTTTGAAATAAGAAGGAAGGAAGAAGAAACTGATGATGGAGGAATGTACAACTCTGTGCGTCTGTGTGTGTGTGTGTGCATGCGTGCATTGGAGGTTGATGGCTTCCAGCAGACTCTGGTGGTTTGTTGGGTTTGAACAGAGGAGCTAGTTGTTGGAGATGCCCTACCTGTCCAAAAACAGTTTCCACCTGGATTTAACTGAGCCAATGGGTCATATCCTTCCACTGGATAATTACTGCAGTGATGAAACATCTTCTTTAACCCTAGCTGATTCTCATTCCTTGAACAACCATGTTGGAAGACATATCCTGTGGTCATGGAAAGGATGTTAATCTGTCTCAGAAGGGTCAGATTATTGGCCTGCATCAAGCAAAGAAAGCAACTAAGGAGATGAAACGACTAAAAATCAGGTTAAGAACCGTCCAACGCATCATTAAAACCTGAAGTACAGTGGAGAACCATCATCTTCCAGGAACAAACTCTTAGATGACCGTAGGAAACCACCAGTAGAACTCACGGCTGTTTAATAGTGAAGTAAGAACATTTCCACATGAAGGGAACTCAAAGGACTGGGACTAAACAGCTGTAGCTCTGAGAAAACCACTGATCAGTGAGGATGATCAGAAAAAAAGGCTTCAGTTTGCTGTGGAGCATAAAGATTGGACTCTGGATCAATGGAAGAAGGTCATGAGGTCTGATGAGTCCAGATTTACCCTGTTCCAAAGTGATGGGGGCATCAGGGTAAGAAGAGAGGAGGATGAAGTGATGCCTCATCATGGCTAGTGCTACTGGACAAGCAGTTCCCATCATCACTACAAGATCTGTGTAGAAAACTCTGGACAGAAACAAATGCTGTGACTTTACAGAAGCTGATCGGAACGACGCCACAGAGAATGAAATGAAGTCCAAAGGAATATTAGAGGGAGACTTTTAGTTTGGACGGGCAGTGTACATTCAGCATGGTGGAACATCTGTGCAGATGATGGAGATACATTCAGCATGGAGAAACCTCTGTACAGCTGATGAGCAGACAGGAAGTGTCTCCAGATGTGTTGGTTGGTGATTTACCGCTCAGCTCTGTCTTGACAACTTGCAGGTCAGCGGGGCAGCTGTTGCTAACGGTGACGGTGGGCGTGGCCGTCCCTCTGCCGTACATGTCCAGCACGTCAGACACCGGCAACTGCAACGGACCAATCAGAGCACAGATTCAGATGACTCAGATAAACACACCGATATGAAACCAAAACTAAACTTAAACCAACACTAAGCTAAGCCTAAACTAAACTTAAGCTGAACTAAACTAAACCTCAAGTTTTTCTTTCTTTCATGAGTTAACATGGTTGGAGGTGGAAGGTCAGCAGGGGGCGGAGCTTCCAGCAGCTTCCAGTCTGGACAGGAACTTCCAGAAACCCTGATTCATTCAGACGTTCTCTCACAAACACACGAGCTGAAGCATTCATTCACTGTTAGCTCCTACCAGCTGATCTGTGCTTCATCTGCTGTAAATCAGATCAGGCAGATCAGGAGAACAAAGCTGTCAGATAAACAGACTGAACCTTCTGTGCAGTTGTTCTTCTAACATTCCTCAGCAGAAATGTTGGCATTAAATCTTTTCAGAATAAAACTACTTCCTGTCTGCAGTTTATGACACAAGTCAACCAACATGGAGAATAAAACTAAAATCTCTTAAAGCAGCTGAAATGAAAAGTTTCTCTCCAACATCGGAACCAATCAGCTGTTAGATCAGGTGAGTCAGGCGTTTCCCATCGTGGTATTATTGTTATTATGTTTGAATGACGTCAGAGCAGAGTCAGTCTGATCTCCAGAAGACCGTCAATAATGTATGAAAGAACCACAGTACAGGTTGTTGATGTGTTTAAGTGGTTCCTTCATAGAACCAGAGTTCTAGGAATCACTGGAGACGCCGACTGAGGATAAACACGGAATTTATAGTGGATTAGTTCACTGTGAAGACAGATAGACCAATGAAATGCCTCTGATTATCTGCTGTTCAGACAGTAGGAGGAGTTTTAACAGATATTGATCTGTTACCATAGTGATGTAAGGAGCAAACCATCAGAAACCCAGAGTTTCATGTGAAGGTACCTCCAGAAGCTCAGATCCTGCTTCCCAGAGCAGAACGCAGACTAGATGATTAAACTAGAGCTGAGTCTAACAGATCTCTGGTGGTTTTCAGCTCTGCAGTGACAATCTGCTGACAGAAAGAAAAAGAGCTGCTGGTTGATAACTGGACAGAAACGCTGCTGGACTGAGCTGACTGGGAGACACCAGGAGAAGACACAGAGACCTCACCTCCACTGATAAATCCTGTTTCAGACTAGATATTCTGATCTGCAAGGAGCCTTGTGTTCTACAAACCCAGACGAAACCATGACAACGAGCCAAACACCAACAGACTTCAGCTTTACTTCACATGATCAGCTGATTGAAGTACATACATGTACTTTTACCAGGAACTGATGTTACTGCAGCTTTTTCTCACTGACATTCTGCTTGTTGTAAATAAAATGTTTTCAGACTGTTTGTCGACATGATTAAAGCAGAAAATAAAGAGTTAGTATAGCATGTCAGCAGCTTCAGCTGAAGTTTTCTGACTTTCAGCCCTGCAAATGTTCAGATAATCTACTAATTATTATTTATAATAATAAATTAAAGGTTCAATCTGTGAAACATTAAGAAACACTGACATTAAGTGGACAAAATATCCAGTAATGTGAAAAAAAATTGCAGAAAACTGTCCAGTTTGAGAGTCTGCAGTCAGACAATATTTGACATTTTCCTGTCTTGCTTGAAAAGTGATCCATTTTTTCTGTCGATGAGTTATTGATTAATCCATCAATGGTTTCAAATTATTATGTTCCAGAAATCAGCTCCAACACTGTTGTGTCTGAGGTCCAAGTCAACGACAGAAACGGTCTAGTTTACCTCCGATTTAATCCTTCTCTTCTCATGGTCCGGCAGCAAAACTAGAATCCTCATATTTCTGATTCCACAGAGAGCTGAACCCGAATCTTCCTCTGAGCTAAGACTGTTGGAGAATGAGGAAACGTCTCTTTAAGAAAAAACAGAAGCTCACTATCTCCCTGACACACACACACACACACACACACACACACACACACACACACACACACACACACACACACACACACACACACACACACACACAAACAAACACACAGTGTCTCCACCCACAGAAACAGGAAGTGTGGAAGCTGAACTGATACTCTGACAGTCGCTGCTGAAGCTTCACTGAATCTGCTGCCGACACACAACTCAGAAACTCAGACACACAACTGACCAAAACACCTGTCGGCCTCCAGGTAACTCATCCTGTTACAACCACAACACATCTGTAGTGCCCTCTGGTGGCTGGCTGCAGTACAGGTGGTAAGCCCCGCCCCCTCCAGGTATCCAGTCCATCCATAAATATCTGGACAGTGACACATTTTTCATCCTGTGGGTTCTGTGCACCACCACAGTAGATTTATATGGAACCATCCAGATGTGCTTTAAGGTCAGACTTTCAGCTTTAATCTGAATATTTACATCCACATCAGGTGAACGGTGGAGGAGCTACAACACTTCTAGAAGAACCCTCCACCTTTAGAAGGGACAAAAAGTAACTGGACAGTTGGCTGCTCAGCTGATCTATGGCCAGGTGTGAGTTATTCCCTCATTATTACATCTACAAGGAGCAGATTAAAGGTCTAGAGTTCATTTCAAGTGTGGGATCTGATAAGATCAACTCTCCATATGAAGTCCAAAGAGCATCACTATCAGTGAAGGAAGCCGTCATTAGGCTGGAACAAACAAACCCATCAGAGAGCAGGAACATCAGGTGAGGACAAATCTACTGTTCATTGGTTCATTCTCAAAAAGAAAGAAGGACCTGGTGAGCTCAGCAACACCAAAAGACCCAGAAGACCGAGAAAACCAGTGGTGGATGACAGAAGAATCCTTTCCTGGTTAAGAAGAACCCTTCACAACATCTGGTCAGATCCAAGAGACTCTCCAGGAGGTAAAAGTCAACAACTAAGAGAAGACTTCACCAGAGTGAATCCAGAGAGTTCAAGACAAGGTGGAAACCATCTGTGAGTCTCAAAACAGGAAGATCAGATTAGAGTTCACTAAAAAAACAGCAAACTTTCATCTGGAAGTTTAGTTCTGAGCAGCAACCAGGTTTAGTTCTGGTCCTCCATCCATAGAGGTTGATGTTCTGAAGGTTCCTTCACACTGTCTGAGCTTCACACGAACTCTGGTTTCCATGGAGAACCCCTGAACCAAGTCTGAAGCAGCTGCCGTCTGTTTTTACAGCTGGATGGAGAAAGTAGTTCACTGTCTGTGGAGTCATTTTAGGAGCTCTGATTAGTGGAACTATGACTCCTTCTAGACCTCCTGATTAGTGGAACTATGACTCCTTCTAGACCTCCTGATTAGTGGAACTATGACTCCTTCTAGACCTCCTGATTAGTGGTGCTATGACTCCTTCTAGACCTCCTGATTAGTGGTGCTATGACTCCTTCTAGACCTCCTGATTAGTGGTACTATGACTCCTTCTAGACCTCCTGATTAGTGGTGCTATGACTCCTTCTAGACCTCCTGTTTAGTGGTACCATGACTCCTTCTAGACCTCCTGTTTAGTGGTACTATGAGTCCTTCTAGACCTCCTGTTCAGTGGTACTATGACTCCTCCTATACCTCCTGTTCAGTGGTACTGTGACTCCTTCTAGACCTCCTGATTAGTGGTACTGTGACTCCTTCTAGACCTCCTGTTCAGTGGTACTGTGACTCCTTCTAGACCTCCTGATTAGTGGTACTATGACTCCTTCTAGACCTCCTGATTAGTGGTGCTATGACTCCTTCTAGACCTCCTGTTTAGTGGTACTATGACTCCTTCTAGACCTCCTGTTTAGTGGTACTATGAGTCCTTCTAGACCTCCTGTTCAGTGGTACTATGACTCCTCCTATACCTCCTGTTCAGTGGTACTGTGACTCCTTCTAGACCTCCTGTTCAGTGGTACTGTGACTCCTTCTAGACCTCCTGTTCAGTGGTACTGTGACTTCTTCTAGACCTCCTGTTCAGTGGTACTGTGACTCCTTCTAGACCTCCTGTTCAGTGGTACTGTGACTCCTTCTAGACCTCCTGATTAGTGGTACTGTGACTTCTTCTAGACCTCCTGATTAGTGGTACTGTGACTCCTTTTAGACCTCCTGATTAGTGGTACTGTGACTCCTTCTAGACCTCCTGATTAGTGGTACTGTGACTTCTTCTAGACCTCCTGATTAGTGGAACTATGACTCCTTCTAGACCTCCTGTTTAGTGGTACCATGACTCCTTCTAGACCTCCTGTTTAGTGGTACTATGAGTCCTTCTAGACCTCCTGTTCAGTGGTACTGTGACTCCTTCTAGACCTCCTGATTAGTGGTACTATGACTCCTTCTAGACCTCCTGATTAGTGGTGCTATGACTCCTTCTAGACCTCCTGTTTAGTGGTACCATGACTCCTTCTAGACCTCCTGTTTAGTGGTACTGAGTCCTTCTAGACCTCCTGTTCAGTGGTACTATGACTCCTCCTATACCTCCTGTTCAGTGGTACTGTGACTCCTTCTAGACCTCCTGATTAGTGGTACTGTGACTCCTTCTAGACCTCCTGTTCAGTGGTACTGTGACTCCTTCTAGACCTCCTGATTAGTGGTACTATGACTCCTTCTAGACCTCCTGATTAGTGGTGCTATGACTCCTTCTAGACCTCCTGTTTAGTGGTACTATGACTCCTTCTAGACCTCCTGTTTAGTGGTACTATGAGTCCTTCTAGACCTCCTGTTCAGTGGTACTATGACTCCTCCTATACCTCCTGTTCAGTGGTACTGTGACTCCTTCTAGACCTCCTGTTCAGTGGTACTATGACTCCTTCTAGACCTCCTGATTAGTGGTGCTATGACTCCTTCTATACCTCCTGTTTAGTGGTACTATGACTCCTTCTAGACCTCCTGTTTAGTGGTACTATGGTTTGTTTCTACTTTGGGGTCGATACTGTCAGTATCGTCTTTTTAAAGTGTTGTTTATTGACAGTTCATCTGTCTTCCACCTATTCTGTGCAGCAGCAGCTGGTCTATCGACTGCATTCATTCATTCATTCATTCATTCATTCATTCATTCCTAAAAGTTGTGCTGCCAGCAGCTCTGCAGGTGGACATTGACCTGATGATGATGATGAGGAGCCTCTGTGCTCTTCATCTATCAGAACATTTTAAAACAGAACCACAGCATGACTGATCCACCGTGTTACTGTTAGTGTTGTGTTACCGTGTTAGCGTGTTGTGTTACCGTGTTAGCCTGTTGTGCTACCGTGTTAGTGTCTGTTGTGTTACCGTGTTTGCATGTTGTGTTACTGTGTTAGTGTGTTGTGTTACCGTGTTAGTGTGTCTGTTGTGTTACCGTGTTAGTGTGTTGTGCTACCATGTTAGTGTGTTGTTACCGTGTTAGTGTGTTGTGTTACCGTGTTAGCGTGTTGTGTTACCATGTTAGTTTGTCTGTTGTGTTACCGTGTTAGTGTGTTGTGTTACCATGTTAGTTTGTTGTGTTATCGTGTTAGTGTGTTGTGTTACCGTGTTAGCGTGTTGTGTTACTGAGTTAGTGTGTTTGTTGTGTTACTGTTTTTGTGTGTTGTGTTACCGTGTTAGTGTGTTGTGTTACCGTGTTAGTGTGCCTGTTGTGTTACCGTGTTGGCATGTTGTTACCGTGTTAGCGTGTTGTGTTACCGTGTTATCATGTCTGTTGTGTTACCGTGTTAGTGTGTCTGTTGTGTTACCATGTTGTGTTACCGTGTTAGTGTGTCTGTTGTGTTACCGTGTTAGTGTGTTGTGTTACCGTGTTGTGTTACCGTGTTAGTGTATCTGTTGTGTTACCATGTTAGTGTATCTGTTGTGTTACCGTGTTGGCATGTTGTGTTACCGTGTTAGTGTGTCTGTTGTGTTACCGTGTTGGCGTGTTGTGTTACTATGTTAGCGTGTCTGTTGTGTTACTGTGTCTGTTGTGTTACCATGTTAGTGTGTCTGTTGTGTCACCATGTTGGCGTGTTGTTACCGTGTTGGCGTGTTGTGTTACCGTGTTTGCGTGTTGTGTTAGCATGTCTGTTGTGTTACCGTGTTGTGTTACCGTGTTGGCGTGTTGTGTTACTGTTTTGGCATGTTGTGTTACCGTGTTGGCATGTTGTGTTACTGTGTTAGTGTGTCTGTTGTGTTAGCGTGTTGTGTTACCGTGTTGGTGTGTTGTGTTACCGTTTTGTGTTACTGTGTTAGTGTGTCTGTTGTGTTTCTGTGTTAGCGTGTTGTGTTACCGTGTTGGCGAGCTGCAGTCCTGAGTCGATCAGCGTGAGGAACTCATCGTTCAGGCTCGACTCCAGGCTGATGATGTCATCGATGACAGTCTCCTCCACCTGATGATGTAATCACAGATCAGAGGTGTGATGGGTCAGACCCGATCATTGGTTGGATTTCTGTCCTGATTCGCTCTGACGTGAAGATGAAGCAGAAACACGGTGAGATGGACGCCAGGTTCTGGAGGTTCTGCAGGTTCTGGCAGTTCTGCAGGTGCTGGAGTTTCTGTAACGTCCTGAACAGACTGATGTTCGTCCTTTAGCTCCGCCCCCTGCCATCGTCTGATTGGACCGTTCATCCACACCTCCTCTGAGGTCTGAACAGCAACTTCTGGGCTCCGAATATTTGGGCCCAGTTAATGACAGATATCTGAATATTGGGCCGGTCTGGGGGGCGTGTTTTAGTTTAGTTAAAGAACAACACGTGTTCTGAAGTTCTAACATGTTTTAGTGTTAAATGTTGAGTTCAGTGTTTGTGGTTCTGGTTCCTGCAGAATGTGACCACAGCAGGAAACAGTCGGACTGAGTCAGATCCTCTGGAACAGTTGACTCAACAGAATGACTCACAGCAACTCTGCTGACTGACGGAACAACCGTCTGCTGCTGTAGGACAGAACCTCTAGGACAGAACCTTTAGAACAGAACCTTTAGAACAGAACATTTAAGACAGAACCTTTAGAACAGAACGTTTAGGACAGAACCTCTAGGACAGAACCTCTAGTACAGAACCTTTAGAACAGAACGTTTAGGACAGAACCTCTAGGACAGAACCTCTAGAACAGAACCTTTGGGACAGAACCTTTAGAACAGAACCACCACTGATCTGCTGTAGAACAGAACCTTTAGAACAGAACCTTTGACAGAATCATCACTGATCTGTGGAACGCTGTGTTCTAGGGTTACCAGGTTCAGTCAGTAACTTTCTTGAATCCAGAGGATGAATAAAGTCTCTAGACTGTCAGCCGATCTCTGTGTGTGTGTATATATATACACTATATTGCCAAAAGTATTGGCTCATCCATCCAAATAATCAGAATCAGGTGTTCCAGTCACTTCCATGGCCACAGGTGTATAAAATCAAGCACATAGGCTGCAGACTGCTTTTACAAACATTTGTGAAAGAATGGCTCGCTCTCAGGAGCTCCGTGAATTCCAGCGTGGAACTGTGATAGGATGCCACCTGTGCAACAAATCCAGTCGTGACATTTCCTGGCTCCTAAATATTCCACAGTCAACTGTCAGCGATATTATAAGAAAGTGGAAGTGTGTGGGAACGACAGCAACTCTGCCACCAAGTGGTAGGACACGTAAACTGACGGAGCGGGGTCAGTGGATGCTGAGGAGCATAGTGCCAAGAGGTGGCCAACTTTCTGCAGAGTCAATCCCTACAGACCTTCAAACTTCATGTGGCCTTCAGATTAGCTCCAGAACAGTGCTTCAGCAGAGAGCTTCATGGAATGGGTTTCCATGGCCCAGCAGCTGCATCCAAGCCATACATCACCAAGTGCAATGCAAAGCGTGGGATGCAGTGGTGTAAAGCAGCCACCACTGGACTCTAGAGCAATGGAGACACCTTCTCTGGAGTGACCAATCACGCTTCTCCATCTGGCAATCTGATGGACCAGTCTGGGTTTGGCGGTTACCAGGAGAACCATACTTGTCGGACTGCATTGTGCCAAGTGTAAAGTTTGGTGGAGGGGGGATTATGGTGTGGGCTTGTTTTTCAGGAGCTGGGCTTGGACCCTTAGTTCCAGTGAAAGGAACTCTGAATGCTTCAGCATACCAAGACATTTTGGACAATTCCATGCTCCCAACTTTGTGGGAACAGTTTGGAGCTGGTCCCTTCCTCTTCCAACATGACTGTGCACCAGTGCACAAAGCAAGGTCCATAAAGACATGGATGACAGAGTCTGGTGTGGATGAACTTGACTGGCCTGCACAGAGTCCTGACCTCAACCCCATAGAACACCTTTGGGATGAATTAGAGTGGAGACTGAGAGCCAGACCTTCTGGTCCAACATCAGTGTGTGACCTCACAAATGAGCTTCTGGAAGAATGGTCAAAAATTCCCATAAACACACTCCTAAACCTTGTGGACAGCCTTCCCAGAAGAGTTGAAGCTGTTCTAGCTGCAAAGGATGGACCGACGTCATATTGAACCCTATGGATTAGGAATGGGATGTCACTTATGTTCATATGCCAGTCAAGGCAGGTGAGCAAATACTTTTGGCAATATAGTGTATGTCTGCATATGCAAGGCCTAATTCTGTGTCAGTATTTGTGTAAAGTGATTCTACGTCTATTGAAAATAGAAAAGTATTTGTATATATACATATATAAAAAACTGTATACTGTGTATATATATATATATATATATATATATATATATATATATTAAAAAATATATATATATATATATATATATATATATATATATATATATAAAAAATCAAAATCAAATCAAATTTATTTATAAAGCACTTTAAAACAACTGGAGTTGGCCAAGGCGCTGTGCAGAAGAGTAAAAACATGATCAAAAGCTGAAAATAATAAAACTAAGATAAAAACATATATATATATATATATATATATATATATATATATATATATATATATATATATATATATATATATATATATATATATATATATATATATATATGTACATACAGACCTGATGAAAATCTTAAGACCAGTTGAAAAATAGCTAGAATTTACCTTTTGCACATTTGGATCTTAATGAGGTTTTAAGTAGAGCTACAATATGCAAAAGCAAGAAGGGGGAGTGAGACAAAAAGCACTTTGAAAAAGTAATTTCTTGAAAACAAGTAAACTGAAATAGGCTGTTTATCAGCTGATCAAAAGTTTAAGACCACAGGCTATAAAAGCCCAAATCTGCTCAAAATTCTCATCTTCTGTCAGGCATTCACATGGTCATGCCCTCCTGATGGCTAAAGCTAAGAAGCTTTCTCTTCTTGAACGTGGTCAGATCGTCGAGCTGCATAAGCAAGGCCTCTCGCAGTGTGCCATTGCTGCTGAGGTTGGACGCAGTAAGACAGTCATTCTAAATTTTTTGAAAGATCCTGAGCATTATGGAACAAAAAAGTCAAGTGGTAGACCCAAAAAAATGACACCTGGGCTGAGCCGGAGGATCCGATTGGCTGTCCGTCAAGACACAGGGCGGTCCTCGACCCAAATTAAGGCCCTTACTGGTGCCGACTGCAGCGCAATAACCATCAGACGGCATCTACGGGAAAAGGGTTTCAAAAACAAAAAAACAATTTAAAGACCTCGTCTCCTACAACGCCACAAAACTGCGCCTTTAGACTTTGCCAGGGAGCATCAAACATGGGACATTGAAAGGTGCAAAAAAGTTTTATTCTCTGATGAGAAAAAATGTAACCTTGATGGTCCAGATGGCTTCCAACGTTACTGGCATGACAAGGAGATCCCACCTGAGATGTTTTCTACCCGGCACAGTGGAGGGGGGTCCATCATGATCTGGGTGCTTTTTCATTCAGTGGAACACTGGAGCTTCAGGTGGTGCAGGTCGTCAAACGGCGGCTGGTTACGTGCAGATGTTGCAGCAGGCATCCCTCATGACTGAGGGCCCTCGTCTGTGTGGTAACAGCTGGGTTTTTCAACAGGACAACGCTGCAGTTCACAATGCTCGCTTGACCAAGGACTTCTTCAGGGAGAATAACATCACTCTTCCATTCTTTTGGACCATCCCGCATGTTCCCCTGATTTAAATCCCATAGAGAACATTTGGGGATGGATAGCAAGGGAAGTTTATAAAAATGGTCATCAGTTCCAGACAGTTGATGCCCTTCGTGAAGCCATCTTCACCACTTGGCGCAACATTCCCACCAGCCTCCTGGAAACACTCGCATCAAGCATGCCCAAACGAATTTTTGAAGTGATTAACAAGAACGGTGGAGCTACTCATTACTGAGTCCTACTGAGAACATTTTTTGTTCTGGTTTGGAGAGTTTTTTGTAATTTTTTGAGCGATGGTCTTAAACTTTTGATCAGCTGATAAACAGCCTATTTCAGTTTACTTGTTTTCAATAAATTACTTTTTCAAAGTGCTTTTTGTCTCACTCCCCCTTCTTGCTTTTGCATATTGTAGCTCTACTTAAAACCTCATTAAGATCCAAATGTGCAAAAGGTAAATTCTAGCGATTTTTCAACTGGTCTTAAGATTTTGATCAGGTCTGTATGTACATATATATACATATATACATACATATGTATATATCCATATATATACATATATACATATATACATATATATGTACATATATATACACATATACATATATATGTATATATGTATATGTGTATATATGTACATATATCCATATATATACATATATATGTATATATGTATATATCTACATATATACATATATGTATATATGTATATATATATATGTACATATATACATATATATGTATATATGCATATATATACTGTATATATATAAAACTGTATATAATGTTTTTGTTTATTTGTTATTCATTTGCTTATATGTGTTTGCTTACAATTCTTACTTCCTGTTTGGGACCCTCTGGCTGTCTGGGGGCGTGGCTCTGAGGTGCAGCTGGCTGCTGATTGGTGGTCTTGGTAGTGGACAGGTACTGGCGGACCTGCTGCCTCTGGGCCTGCTGGATGTGGTACCTGGTGGGGTTCTCCAGATGAGTCTGCACCTGTTGGACATACAGGGAGGTTGTCAGTCACAGTAGCTGCATCATGGGAAATGTAGGAGGATTAGGATAAATAACAGCAGCTGCATCATGGGAAATGTAGGAGGGTTAGGATAAATAACAGCAGCTGCATCATGGGAAATGTAGGAAGGTGACGATAACTAACAGCAGCTGCATCATGGGAAATGTAGGAAGGTGAGGATAAATAACAGCAGCTGCATCATGGGAAATGTAGGAAGGTTAGGATAAATAACAGCAGCTACATCATGGGAAATGTAGGAGGGTTAGGGTGAATAACAGCAGCTGCATCATGGGAAATGTAGGAAGGTTAGGGTGAATAACAGCAGCTGCATCATGGGAAATGTAGGAGGGTTAGGGTGAATAACAGCAGCTGCATCATGGGAAATGTAGGAAGGTTAGGGTGAATAACAGCAGCTGCATCATGGGAAATGTAGGAAGGTTAGGATGAATAACAGCAGCTGCATCATGGGAAATGTAGGAAGGTTAGGATGAATAACAGCAGCTGCATCATGGGAAATGTAGGAAGGTTAGGATGAATAACAGCAGCTGCATCATGGGAAATGTAGGCGTGTTGATTGATCCTTTACATGAAATCATGTCAGGAGGCAACATTCACAGTTTCACTGCTTTGATTGGAGTCATGTGACCAAAGATCATCCACTGGCTGATGTCACACATCAACCTCCTCATTCATCTTTGTCATGGTGCCCGAGCTGCTAAACTCCCACAATGCTCTCTGTTTTAACTGTAGTCTGAGTCTGGTCTCTACAGCAGGTGTCCAAAGTCTAATTCCATCTGGCCCGCAGCCTCTGTTATAAAATGAATCATTTGTGGCCGCCAGCATTTGTGACCAGGTATAAATACGCACGTTAAAAACTATTTTAGGTTCCACCACCAGGTGGCAGCATGACCCATTCTGACCATAGGCTGTATAGAACGGACACCAGCAGTAGAGAGTCAGTGTGATGTCTGCTGTACTGTCTGCTGCTGACCCTTCAGAAATGGAGACTGTTGAGTCTGTTATAAAGGAAAGGTGACTGTGAGGGCTGCTGCTTTCAGGACAGCTGGAAACTGGAGGATTTTTTTACTGAAATACAGAACAGCAGCGTTTGCCTGATTAGCCCAGAGACTGTGGCTGTTTATGAGGAATTCAATGTCCAGCGACAGAACCAGTGGAAAAATGCTGACGTCTGATGGGCTAACAGGGAGTTACCACAGAGAAAGACTGAAGCAACTGGAAGCTGTTTTATTGTCCCGGCAGCACTTTGTTACAAGAATGACAGTCTAATGAAAATGCTACAAAGGAAAGCTATGAGGCTCCAACTGCAAAGACCTGCAGATCTGTTTCTGATGGTGAAATCATAAAAGACTGTGTTTTGAAAATGGTTGAGAATATCTGCCCTGAGAAGAAGCAAGAGTTTGCCAAAGTTTTCCTGGAATGAAACACTGCAGCGGTGATCTGAAGATGTTTCAGCAGACATTAGAAGACAGTTGGTGGGCAAAGGAGAGAATCCTGACTTCTTTTCAGTAGCGTGTGATGAAAGCAGATCAGCTGCTGATTCTACTGTGAGGGGTGGATGATGAGATGAACGTGACTGAAGAGCTTCTTGACCTCCAGAGCCTTCTGGACAGAACAAGAGAAACGGATTTATCCGTTTCTGTCGGCTGGAGAACAAAGTGGACCATCAACCCTCACCTGAACAAGGTGAGGGAAGAAGGAGGCAAAGCCATAAAGCTTCATTCATCAACAAGTTCTCTTTGCTGAACATTTAGATAAGACCATGTCTGAACCTCAACACCAGAAAGACCAAGGAGATGGTCATCACTCCGCCCTCCACATGGATGGAGAGGAGGTAGAGAAGGAGAGGACGTAGAGGGTGGAGAGCTTCAGGTTCCTTGGGGTCCACATCTCTGAGGACTTCACATGGTCCACCCACATTAAACACCAGGTGGGGAGGGTCCAACAGAGACTACCTCAGGAAGCAGACATCTACACCGGCAGACCTCAGAGGAAAGCCAGGAGAACCACCAGAGACCCCTCAGGACCTTCTCTGTTCTCCCCTCAGAGTCTGAACCAACAGACGCAGAAACAGCGTTTATCCCCAAGCTGTCAGATGTCTGCTCCTCCCCCTGAATAATGACATCACACACCTACAGGTGTAATAATCCTGTAGAGCAGGTCTCTGACGAACCGTTTCACTGTGGATCTCTGCTCTGATGTTGTATAGATATTAGGGTGTGTTCTATAGTTTATTTTTAATGCTGCTATTCAGAGAGTACTAAACTGATTCTCATTGTTTTCTGTAACAGTAAGAATAAAGATCTATTTTGTTCTATTCTATTCTATTCTATTCTAAAATCTCCAGTGGAGGAGCTGCAATCCCAGGACTTGTGATGGATCAGTTGATTGTTCGTTTGATAACTGCAGGTAAACTGTGGATGTTCTCACATGAAACAGGTTCTGCTGCTGGAAGAACATCCGAGCAGAACCAGCCTGTTTACAACCAGTTAACAACAACTGAACGTTCTCCTACAGGTTCCTCCTCCGTCATACCTTGAGAACCTCCACAGGAACCTGAGCAGGAGGCCGGCAGGACGACGACACGCCCACGGGAGAAGAAGAGTCACAGCGTTGCAGCAGCTGCTGCAGTTCTGCCTCCTTCTGCTGCTCCTGCTGTGCCTGCTGACGCATCAGGTCCTGACGCAGCAGAACCCTGCAGGAGAACCCAGGAGGAGAACATGGAGGAGAACACAGGAGGAAAACAGAGGAGAATCCATGAGAACACAGGAGGAGAACAGAGGAGGAGAACAGAGGAGGAGAACATGGAAGGAGAACATGGGAGGAGAACATGGGAGAACACAGGAGGAGAACAGAGGACAATCCATGAGAACACAGGAGGAGAACATGGAGGAGAACACAGGAGGAGAACATGGGAGGAGAACATGGAGGAGAACATGGGAGGAAAACATTATCAGAGAACTCCAGAGGAAGCAGAGAGAAAAGAAATCCCAGAAGAACTTTTACCTGGACGACATGACGGCTGGAAGCGAAGAAGAAGAAGACGAGGAAGACGTTGCTGACGAGCTGCAGAGACACATGATGACATCATCAGTGACATCATAGATACCAGCTGACTTGGTGGCATGTTCCAGGAGTTACCTGATGCTGATTGGCTGACTCTTGATCTCGTAGAAGGTGTCGCAGTCTGAAGGCAGCAAACTGTCGACCTCGATGTCAGCGACAATCCCAGACTCCACCCTGAACCAATCAGGAGACAGAGAAACAGGAAGAACCAATCAGGAGACAGAGAGGGCTACATTCTGTCCAGCTGAAGGTTCTCCCGAGTCTTTATAGATAGATGATAGATTATAGATTATAGAAGTATTTCATGTGTTTTCATTAAAGGATATATGATTTTATTTTTAGATAAAACTGTTTATTTTAGGAGCGAGGAGCGGTCAATGGAGTAGGACGTATATTCGGTGGCTCCTGCCGACTTCATATAAAATTGTTATTCAGTTGTGCTGTTTACCAAAAATCTACTGTTTTTTCTTGGTTTCCTGTTGAGTACCTCAAGACATATTTTTGGACTGCTTGGCAATGACGGGTAGGGGGAAAAGTCGCACTATTCAGACGCATCTGAAACCTTGCCCACAGGCCCCGACATCCGAATCACTAGCTCAAGATGTCGAGCCATCCCCTGTTTTGGATGCTGAAGCTCTGAAATTTGAGATACTGTCCTCCCTAAAAGAAGATATTTCTGGAATTATTAAGAAGGAGCTACAAGAGGTTATCGGAGATGCTTTGTTACCTCTTAAGCTTGAGCTGCAGTCTGTCAAATCACAGCTAGCGAGCGACAATGCTGTTATCGATGCCAAGTTGGCTAAGCTAACGGGTACTATGGGGGACATGGAAGAGGCGCTCACAGGATGCACGGATGACATGGCTGACATGAAAACAAGCGTGGAGCACCTCACTGCCAAGGTTACTATGCTTGAGGACAAATGTGAAGACTTGGAATCAAGATCGGGACGTAATAACATAAGGATCATTGGCGTTGGAGAGAGTCCTGGCTCTTGCTCTCCTACAGCTGTGGCCGCCCAGCTGCTGAAGGATGCCTTTTCGCTGGATAAGGAACCGCTTGTGGATCGGTCTCATCGCTCCCTTCAACCTAAACCTAAACCGGGTGACCGACCACGAGCCATTGTGTGCAGGCTTCACTACCACAGCGACTGGGTTGAAATCTTACGACGTGCGCGTGAGCTCCAGCGGATTAAAGTCGGAGATATGACTATCGGTCTTTCCTGATTACACTGCAAAGGTGGCACGGGCTCGGGCTGCGTTCAGTGAGGTCAAGCAGCTGCTCCGTGGCATCGAGGGAGCTAAGTACGGACTTTTCCATCCGGCACAACTACGCATTACTTACCAGGGGGCTGAGAAGTTTACTTCAGCAGAGGACGCGAAGGAATACGTTAAGACTTTGATCTCCGGGTGAGCTGTGAACTTTTCATTGCAGTCTATGCATGTACGGATTTCAGGCTCGTTGTCATTACCTGGACATTAGAGCGTATTTGCTTTACCTCGACGGTAATCATTAGAACCTCTTAGAGAAGCGTCTATTTGTTGAGTTTATTATTACTATCGCTTCTTACCTTACTGTTCGGATGGAAGTTATAACACTAAAACAAAACTGTAGTATATTAATCAATCATTGCACATACTGTTATTCAAATTTTTGAAGTTGGTGAGAGTCATTTTCTCATTGGTACTCTTACCTCTGTTTGCTCGGCTTCGTCTCTGAGTTGTTCCTATTTTATGGTGAATAACCTTCCTTTTTGTCGTGTGACACTGCTGTCTCCATTGTTTTTTGGTTACATGGGGACTTTGGGTGTACTTGTGTTTGGGTTTTTGGGGGGGGTGTAGGGCTGGGCGATAAATCGATTTTATCGATTAATTCGACTTTGTACTTAATGTCGATTTGTTTTAATGAAAATCGATTTTCTCATCAGCATCCGCCACCAGCGCCTTCCCGCTGGGCTCCCGTAGTTCAGAGTGCGCCCCCCTCCCCCCCACGCTTGATACACAAACAACATGGCGGCGACCGGCGCAGATCTAAAGGCGCGTGTCCACTAGATGCGATTTTCCCACACGGCAACGCACCGCATCTGAAAATCACATGGACAGCAGTCACTAGCGGACCACAACATGGTCACATGACAGCACTGAGCAACAGCGGGCCGCTACGTGGTCACATGACCGAGCTTCCAGCTGGACAGTCCTGCAGACAAGTTGGATAAACACAGCGGCTCGGCCGCAAACTTTCCCTTTTATTTCAAAAAACACGTCAATGAAAAGTATTTCTGAAAGCATTTGAAGCAAGAAATAATCTGCAGCAGCTGAATCTGTCCTCGTTTTATGTCACCGACGCCTAGTTTAGAAGTTTGAGGACAGTTTCACGATGCGTGGAATCTCTGCACGCTGCATCCAATTTGCATAAAGTAGAAGTCAGTCTACTTTATGCAAATGAGCTGCAGCCCTCTCCAGGTAAACACACCTGATCACAGCTGGAAACGCACCGCAACCGGACCAGCATGCTACATGCAGCGCATTTCCAGCTGCAATCCGGTGTGTTTACCTGGAGAGGGCTGTAGCTCATTTGCATAAAGTAGACTGGACTCCGGCATGAGGAGATTAGGTAGGGGGTAAAAAAAAAATCGGTAAAAAAAAATCGGATAAATCGTGAATCAGGATTTTTTGTGAAAAAATCTGAGATTTTTTTTAGGCCATATCGCAGTGCCCTAGGGGGGTGGAAGTTGAACCTCAGCTCACGGTAAAATGTTTCTTCTGGGTGTGTACCACTACAGGCTCTGGCACGGCTGTACTAGGCACATCTCTTCGATTCATTCGTTGGAATATTAAGGGCATGGGTCATCCTGTTAAAAGATCAAAAGTTTTTACTCACTTGAAACAATTAAAAACTTTGATAGTGTTCTTACAGGAGACCCATCTTCGGATTGAAGACCATCATAGTTATACTGCTCATGGGTGAGCCAAGTCTTTCATTCAGAGTTTAACTCGAAATCAAGGGGAGTTGCTATTCTCATAAATAAAAAAGTACAATTTTCAGCCACTAACATTATAACTGATAAAAATGGCAGATATGTGATAGTTGCCGGAATTTTAATGCAGAAAAAGGTTCTGTTAGTTAATGTATATGCCCCCAACATTGATGATGTTGAATTTGCTAATAAGTTATTAAGCAGCCTACCGTTTTTGAATTCATATTTGTTTATTTTAGGTGGCGACTTAAATTGTGTCTTTGATTCATCATTAGATCGATCTAATCCCCATAATCTAAATAAGTCTTCAATGTCTCAAGCATTCTCTGACTTTATGACACAAAATGGCTTTGCTGATCCTTGGAGATCCCGTAATCCAACTAGTAAAAAATTTTCTTTCTTTTCTAAGGTGCATCATTCTTATTCTAGGATTGTATTTTTTATTGACCGTACTCTAAATTCTTCTATAATGTCTTCTGATTATTTGCGTATAGTAATATCTGACCACGCACCACTATTATTAGATATTCAGTTGGGTGCCTACAAACGTAGTCTTCCGTTATGGAGGTTTAATTCTCTTCTTTCGGCAGATAAAGAGTTTTGTGATTTCATTTCTAATTCAATTGATAAGTTTTTCTTGTTTAATAAGAACGATTCTACTTCAAATTCATTGCTGTGGGAGACACTTAAATCCTATCTTAGAGGACAAATCATTTATTACTCTGCATTTTCTAATAAAAAACACCATGCTAAGTTGGCTGAGCTCACTCTTGCTATCAGTAATATTGACCAAAGATATGCCTTAAATCCTACACCTGAATAATTTAAACAGCGCATGGAGGTACAATCAGAACTCAATCTAGTTTCAACCCAAGAAGCCGAAAAGCTGTTATTACATAGTTGTGGCTCAGACTACGAATATGGCGACAAAGCAAGCCATCTCTTGGCACATCGGCTACGACGTCAAGCTAGCTCTCGGATTATAAGTAGTATTCAAAATACCCAACAAATAATTACGACGGATCCTAGTGAAATTAACGCCATTTTTAAAAACCATTTATTCCTCTCTATATACATCGGAGTTTCCTACAGATTCATATAATATGAATGTATTTCTTCAAAACCTCTCTAATCCTGTTCTCGATTCGGATACTGCGAACGGATTGGATTCCCCACTTTGCCTTGTTGAAATAACAAATTCAATTAAAGCAATGCAATCAAACAAAGCTCCTGGCCCTGATGGGTTTCCCATCGAGTTTTACAAAAGGTTTGCAGAAAAATTAGCGCCATTACTTTTAGCTTTGTTTAACGAATCACTAGAACGAGGTACCCTTCCACCAACATTGACACAAGCTTCCATTGTTTTACGTCACAAAAAGGACAAAGATCCAACTATATGTAGCTCTTATAGACCATTATCATTGCTTAATGCTGATGTGAAAGTGTTAGCCAAAGCACTTTCCTCCCGTTTGGAGAATGTCCTCCCCTCGATTATATCTGAAGAACAGAACGGTTTTGTTAAGGGATGTCAATTTTTTTTTAATATACGCACCCTATTCAATATAATTTATTCAAAGCAGACATCTGATTGATCAGAAATTGTCATATCCCTGGATGCTGACAAAGCGTTGGACAGGGTAGAGTGGGCGTATTTGTTTGCAGTTTTGAAGAAATTTGGATTCAATGAGAAATTAGTTTCCTGGATTCGTCTTCTTTATACATCCCCGAAAGGAAGTGTCCATACAAATGAAATGTCGTCTGATTATCTTGGAATTTCTGATCTTGGACGTGGCACACGGATGGGCTGTCCATTATCGCCCTTGCTCTTTATGTTGCCATTGAGCCCCTGTCCATTGCTTTGCGGTCTTCCGACTCATTCAGAGGGATTTTCCGAAATGGAACTGAACACAAGCTGTCGTTATATGTGGATGATTTGTTGTTATATGTATCAAATCCTGCTAATTCCATCCCTAAGGTTTTGAGTATCTTAAATAATTTCAGCTCCTTTTCTGGCTATAAATTGAATTTGGACAAAGCGACTGCTTTCCCGTCAATACCACTGCCTGTAACCTCCAGCAGTCTGACATACCCTTCAAATTTAGTTATACAGGATTCAAGTATCTTGGTATAAATGTGACACGCTCTTTTTCTAGCCTAGCTTCAGCTAATTTCTCCCCCCGTATAGCTAAAATAACCTCTGACATTCAACACTGGCGTAATCTCCCTGTTTCCCTCTTGGGTAGGATTAATGTTGTCAAGATGAATATCTTACCAAAATTTCTTTTTTTATTTAAGTTGATCCCTCTTTTTCTTCCAAAAAAGCTTTTTTGATTCTCTGGATAAGATAATTGGTGGCTTTATCTGGGATGGGAAACCACCAAGTTCGTAAAAAGTTATTGCAAAGATGTAGACTTAGTGGGGGACTTGCACTACCTGATTTTCAATCATACTATTGGGCTGCCCACATACATAAAATCAGTTATTGGTTAAAGTCTTTCCACTCCCCATGGTGTGGTATGGAATTATCATCTTGCAGCGGGTCCTCATTACCTCCACAAATTTTCTGTTCTTTGCCTACAAAACCCTCTTTGTATACAGATAATCAAGTGGTTCTTAACACATTGAAAGTCTGGTTTTGGTTTAGACGGTGCTTTAACTTCATAGCTGCCTCCTCATTGTGTCCTTTAACTAAAAATCATTTGTTTCCCCCCTCCCTTTCAGATTCATCGTTCTTCAACTGGCATGATAGGGGTATCAAACAAATAAGAAATTTATGTACATCTGGGCTATTTGATAGTTTTACCAATTTATCTTCCAATTATAACTTACTCGGCACTCAGTTGTTTTGTGATTTTCAAATTTGTGATTTTGTCTCTAAATGTTTCTCCAGTTTCCTCTTTATACCTCCTGAACAGCCCTGGGAAAGCATAGTCTCGCATAGTCCACAACATAAAGGGTTGATATCTAAGCTTTATAATTCTATTGTAACATTAAACGATGAATCAAGCGTCAAAATTAAAAACTCGTGGGAGAGAGAATTGGGTATACAGATGACTGAAGAGTTCTGGGAGGATTCCACTGATAGAATTAGAAGATCTTCCTCATGTGCTCATCTTAGCTTGATTCAGTTTAAAGTATTGTATACAGTCCATTTCTCTAAATCAAAACTCTCTGAGATTTACCCAGAAGTTGATGATTGCTGTGATAAATGTAAGGGTTCTCCCTGTCACCTGGGCCACATGTTTTTTCTTTGTCCTGATTTATACAGTTTCTGGTCCAGTTACTTTGCAATTATTTCCAAAGTCCTTAAAGTGACTCTGCTGCCCTCTCCATTTATTGCCATATTTGGGATTCCTGATTCATCAGTATTACTGAATTCGGCACAAAGGGATATTGTGGCCTTTACATCCTTAACAGTAAGACGTACTCTACTGTTGCATTGGAAATCTGCCAGATATCCCTGCATCTCCCTGTGGCTCCAGGACATGATGTTTTTTCTAAAACTGGAGAAAATTAAATACACGATAAGAGGATGCACAGAAAGGTTTTACCAGAAATGGCAATGTTTTGTATCCCACTTTTCCGAACTAAAAGTGTTACCCAAATAAATATGTCGGTGTGTGCCTCTCTTACCTTTTATGGTACTACTATTCCTTCTCATATTATACACCTGTTGAAATACTCTCTGTACTAATGTTGTGAGCTGGGGGGGTGTTTTGTTTTTGTTTCTGGGGAAAAAAAATGTATATACATCTTGTGCTTTTGTTTGGAGTACTTGTTGATGCACTATCAGATCATACATATATGTTTTGTATGCGTGTTTAATAAGTGTTTTTATTTCTTTACTCAAGTATTATGCGAACTACTTTGTCCTCTCTGCAATCGATTTCAATAAAAATATTTTGGAAAAACTGTTTATTTTGTCTGAATTTGTAGCAGTTGGAGAAACTAAAATATTTACCTCATTAAACACACATTAAATAACAATAAAGATTATAAAATAAAATAGAATAATTTAAAAATAAAATGAGTAAAAATGTTTAAAGAATAATTTAAAAATGTGTTCAGTAACATTTATAAAACCTTAATAAAATCAATCAAGAAAAAACAGAATTAACCCCCAAAATGCCGATAATAAATAAAACTTAAAACTAAATAAAATAGTATTTAAAAACAGAATTTAAATAATAAAACTCTGAGGAAGATTAGACCTGATCCTCCTGGACGACATCAGCAGGATGACATCAGCAGCCCAGAGGTCAGAGAGAAACAATAACTACCTGCACATCTTCATCATCATCATCATCACCATCACCATCACCATCTTCATCATCATCATCATCATCATCATCATCACCATAACCATCTTCATAACGATCTTCATCATCACCTTAATCATCACCATCATCTTCATTATCATCTTCATCATCACCATAACCATCTTCATCATCACCATCATCTTCATCATCACCATCATCCCATCACCATCTTTATCATCATCTTCATCATCACCATCTTCATCATCACCATCTTCCTCTCTAACCCTAGCCTCAGCAGCTCGGAGACCCAGAGAGCACTGCACACCAAACTTCATTCCAAATGTGTAGAATTTTAATTCCCCTTCCTCCCAAATCATCTAACTGAAGTCCAGAGCAGCTCTGACGTACATTTCTTACGTGTGCAAACGTCACACTTCAATTCGGAATCAATGTTCTTCAAAAACACCAATTCGTGTTTGTAGAACTTCAACTTAAACACCGAGGAATGGTTCCACCTCGTTCAGCGCAGGCGCAGTTAGAATGAGCTGACCGTGAGAACAGCGTCAAAAATCAACGGAGTTCGGTGTGAGAGGAAAAATCTCGGAAAGCCCCAGAAGTTCCACTCACCGGACCACGTTGAGAGTTTCCGCCGAGTCCAGGATGACGAACACGGTCTGCGGATGCAGGACGCCGCCCTCCCCCTGCTCGGCTCCGGCCCGGTTCGGCTCGCCGCTCTGGGTCTGGTTCGGATTGACGGCTGACATTTCTACCCAGACTAACGGCGAACAGAAACGCTTTATTTCCCAGCAGCCACCGCGAGATAAAAGTCTCAGAGGAGGACTCACGGCAGAACCAGAGACCCGGTGCCGGAGAATCCGAGAACCAGGGCCAGGGTGAACAGAACCGGATGGAACCGCTGCTGGAGCTGATGAGGATCCAGGTTCGAGTCCAGCTGATAGAGAGAGAGAGAGAGAGAGAGAGAGAGAGAGAGAGAGAGAGAGAGAGAGAGAGAGAGAGAGAGAGAGAGAGAGAGAGAGAGAGAACATAGAAACACGTCACACAGATCAGACACCAACCACATGTAGAATTTTTACTTAAGATAATACAAATACAGAATATTAAAGAATATCCATCATTATCCAAACACCACCTACCAGGCTGTCCCAGGTTCACCTGGACAGGTAACGGTCTATCACAGGTTCACCTGGACAGGTAACGGTCTATCAAAGGTTCACCTGGACAGGTAACGGTCTATCACAGGTTCACCTGGACAGGTAACGGTCTATCACAGGTTCACCTGGACAGGTAACGGTCTATCAAAGGTTCACCTGGACAGGTAACGGTCTATCAAAGGTTCACCTGGACAGGTAACGGTCTATCAAAGGTTCACCTGGACAGGTAACGGTCTATCACAGGTTCACCTGGACAGGTAACGGTCTATGACAGGTTCACCTGGACAGGTAACGGTCTATCAAAGGTTCACCTGGACAGGTAACGGTCTATCAAAGGTTCACCTGGACAGGTAACGGTCTATCAAAGGTTCACCTGGACAGGTAACAGTCTATCAAAGGTTTACCTGGACAGGTAACAGTCTATCAAAGGTTCAAAGGAGAACCTGGAGACTCCATGCAGAAGACCAGCACCAGAACCTGGCCGGGACGTGAACCGGGGATCTTCTATCTGAGAGGCGGCGCTGCTACCCACTGATCCAGCCCTATTTAAGAATAATACGAATATTTTAAAAACAAATAAATAAATCATATTTCTTCCACCAATCAGACTGAACAGATCTCAATGTTCAGAATCTGTCCAAAGTCCTACAGGATGGATTTATTTATTACTATCTGATTCATTTTTTTCCCTAAATATTGTCCATAAGTAACAGAGGAGTGTATATAATATATATATAAAATATGTTTTAGGCTGTTAATGGAGGTGTTTTCTACTTGCTCTAGTTCTGTGTCCGGGAGGCGGGGCTGACAGCCCGGAATGAAGTACAGTAGACCAATGAGCTGCTGTCGTGCCGGCCGCCACCCAATAGGAGCGCGCAGTGCTGGCTGACAGCCAATCAGCTGCAGCCCAGCTTCAGACAGGCCGCCATCTTGTTTGTTTTTGTCTCTGCTGTTACGGGAAGTGTGTGTGTGTGTATGTGTGTGTGTGTGTGTGGGGGGGGGGGGGTGTGCTGAGAGATCATCCAATCAGAGAGGACCGAGCATTAAGTCAGCAGCACGAGGTGACGTCACTATCACCTGACCAACAAAGCCCATTAACACTTTCTACATGACAGTAAAAATCTGTAAGATCACACATGTATGTATAAATAATACATATTTATGCATACGGATGTATATATAATACATATTTATACACATGTATATATAACATATATTGATACACATGTATGTATATATATTTCTCTCTCTCTATATATATATATATGTGTGTATATATATATATATATATATATAAACATATACACAAATCCATATTTTCAAGAAATTAATGTAATAATATATACATATATTAATATATACATTTTTTAAATATTGAATTTATATATTTGATAATCAAATATATATTTAATATAATAGCCATATTTAATCTGTGGAGGCAAAAAAAAATTTGACTTAACAAGATTTCCTCTGTGTCCAGACTTTAGGGACACACACACACACACACGTGTGTGCATTACCAGTCAACAGTTTGGACACACCGTCTCATTCAGTGGATTTTACTGAATTATTTTCTACATTGCAGATTAATACTGAAGACATCACAACTATGAAAGAACATAGATGGAATTATGTTGTAAACAAAAAGTGTTAATTTTCAAACAAATAAAAAGAAGATTGGTCAGATTGAAGAAACACTTTGAACTCTGAGAACCAAACATCTGAAGGACAGAAATGATCTCTAACATTTAAAGGTCAAATAAAAATGGAAAAGAGAGACGTTTCTGTCGGACTCTGTGGTTTCAGAAAAGCCTGCAGTACTGGAGTCCACCAGCAGGGGGCTTCTGGGAAACGTAGTTCAACTCCTGACAGGCTGCTGATCGGCAGCTTGGAGGTCTGGACTTGTTTTGGGGGAATTTGGCATTAGAGTAGTTGAAGTGCATCTAAAGGGGGTTCTAGAGTCTAACAGTCACCTTAGATTCTGCTGATTCTTCTTGAATCTTTTGGATGAACTTGGTGGACGTTCGGTTTTCATTGATGAAAGCTGTTGTTTAGCTGAGAGCCAATGCTGGACTGGAGTCCAGACAAGAACGTCCTGCAGAACTCTGGAACTGTTTGTTTTCTAACATGTTTGTATTCATCCAGGAGAACCAGCTTCGACATGCACCATAGTTCTGAGATCATCACTGTGTAGTTCTCATGCTTTGGATAGTTACTGCAATGTGAAATAAGTTGTGGGTTTTTGTATCTGCAGTTCTGTTAATGGCCACCAGAACTCAGTGGCAGTAACACTGAGTTCCACGTTCTCTCCATAGACGGAGCTCATCCTCCTGCCTTAGTGGAAGCATTAAAAGAGCAGGACGGGTTCTCTTCAGGGTCTAGTTTGTGGGTTCTACCATCAGCCCCTCTGGTTTATCGTCCATGTTCTGTCTGCAGGTTCTGAAGGTGTTCAGGAACTTAGGAAGGATTTAATAGACAGGAAACGTTTGCACCGCAGGAACCTTCTTCTGAGATGGAGAACCTTCTGAGGAGCTCAGCTGGTCTACCTGTGTTTCCACCGGAGGTCTCAGCAGGCTGTTCCCACTGCAGGAACTTTGAGGTTGTTTTCGGGGGAACCGAACCTTTGTTTCAACCACAGGAACCGTCCAGTAGAACCTCTTTCAGGGCTGTGATCAGGGGAGAACAAAGGACCTGCTCCAGGTAGGTAGAACCTCTAAAATAACTGCTGTGTGGGTTTCAGTGCTGTTTGGGTAGATTCTGACAGGTGGATGCTGATTGGCTGAGGTGGTACACAAAGGGCTTGTAGAGGCTGGAGATGATCACTGAGAGGAGACCTGCAGGAAGTTGGAGTCAACGTTCTGAAGAGTTTTAGTTTCCACTGCAGGAACAAGGAAACACAGCTGACCAACTGAAGGAACCTTGGTTCCTGGGAAGGTTCCTGCAGCAAAGGTTCTAGTGGAACTGTCGAGACACCGTAAGGAACTGTTAAATTCAGAAACAACATCGAACACGTAGAAGGTTGTGCTTTATGCTGATGGTCCAATCAGAAGCTTCAGATTGATCAGCTGATGGATCATTAATCGGATCAGCTGACGGATCATTAATCTGATCAGCTGACTGATCAGCTGACGGATCATTAATCTGATCAGCTGACGGATCATTAATCTGATCAGCTGATGGATCATTAATCCAGGACGGAACCTACTGATCAGGTTCCTGATCAATCGTTGTGCTAATTATATTCTGATCGCTGGTTGAAACAGACCCGATCAATTGATTGGGGCCTGAGAGATCATCCAATCAGAGAGGACCGAGCATTAAGTCAGCAGCACGAGGTGACGTCACTATCACCTGACCAACAAAGCCCATTAAAACTTTTTACATGACACAAAGTAAAAATCTGAAAGATCACACATGTATGTATAAATAATACATATTTATGCATACGGATGTATATATAATACACATATATATACATATATATACATATATATACATATATATATATATATATATATATATATATATATATATATATATATACATATATATGTGTGTGTGTGTGTATATATATGTATATATGTGTATATATGTATATATATACATATATATGTATATACAAATGTATATATATGTATACACATATATATAGCTGAGTTTCTTACTCTTCGTCATCACTGGGGGGCGCCGTCTCCTCAGTTTTAAATGGCTCTTTCACATCTCAAAGTTATTTGAATAAAGCAGCAGATTTACTTCCATACGTTTTTATTTCAATTATAACCTCATTTATTACATTTGTCATCTTATTTTCTTAAAGAGGTGCATGATGGGAAACAGACACCGACAGCATGGAAGGCAGTGGCCGGCCACTAACCAATCACCTGCAATCAATCCATCCATCAATAATCAATAGTACAACATAAATGAGGAGGTACACGACTGTGCTGCTGTTACACTGGAGACAGGGATGGTGGAAGGAGCAGTCGTCACAGCAACTAGGGTCCACTGGTTGCTATGGTAACATGGGGCCTATACACTATGAAGCCGGTGGCTGTGGTTACCGTAGCAACACTATCTCCAGCAGCTCTGGAAATCACTGAGGAGCCACAGTGGTTGCCAATGGTAACATGTCAGCTCCAGACGCCTAGTAGGTTACTATGGCAACAAGTCAGAAGATCTGAGCTGTGGTCAGAAATGATGTCATCTGACTAAGTGACACCATCATGGAATCCACCTCGGATTGGCTTGTCTGGTCTCCTGACAGTCTCCATGGTAACAACAGCCATTAACAGTCCACAGCACTGAGACAGACCATCGATGAACATGCTGTGATGACATTCATTTACCAAGAAATAAAAAGTGAACACTGACAGGAATCTGGTTTGGCACAACATGAGTTCAATAAAACCAGTTCAGACTGCCCTGCACCAGTTCAACCAGTTCATAGCCAGCTGGGTACAACTGACTAGTTCTGAGTCTAACTGGTCCAAACTAGCCTCTTTTAACTTAAAGCCCTTCAAACGTGCTGTCACCATTACTAACCCGCTGGTAAAACGGGCTTCATGTGGCTCGAACCAGCAGTAACCAAATTGCCAGAATCTAACCAGATTACCGGGATCTAACCGGATTACCAGGATCTAGTCAGATTACCAGGATCTAACCAGATCTAACCAGACTACTAGAATCTAACCAGATTACCAGGATCTAACCAGATTACCAGGATCTAGCCAGATTACCAGGCTCTAACCAGATCTAACCAGACTACCAGAATCTAACCAGATTACCAGGATCTAACCAGATTACCAGGATCTAGCCAGATTACCAGGCTCTAACCAGATCTAACCAGACTACCACAATCTAACCAGATTACCAGGATCTAACCAGATTACCAGGATCTAACCAGACTACCAGAATCTAACCAGATCTAACCAGATTACCAGGATCTAACCAGATCTAACCAGATTACCAGGATCTAATCAGATCTCACCAGATCTCACCAGATCTAACCAGATTACCAGGATCTAACCAGATCTAACCAGATTACCAGCAGTAACCAGATTACCAGAATCTAACCAGATCTAACCAGATTACGAGAATCTAACCAGATCTAACCAGATTACCAGGCTGCATATACTTTACATTTCTGTTTAACTGCCTAAAAGCTTCTTTTAAAAAGTAAAACTGTAACTTCAATAAAACTGTAACTTCCTACAGCTCATAACTAGTTTTTACCAGCTGTAACCGGTCATAACTAGTTTTTACCAGCTGTAACCGGTTATAACTAGTTTTTACCAGCTGTAATCAATTGTAACTATTTTTTAACAGCTGTAACCAGTTCTAACTAGTTTTTACCAGCTGTAACCAGTTATAACTAGATTTTACCAGCTGTAACCGGTTGTAAACAGATGCTAGCTGAGTTTTTCACTGACATTTAAATAATGCCAACACTTCAGAACAATTACAAGCTGATTAATACGGAAGCACCTCTTCTAAAATAATCCTCCATTGTGTGATAACTTGGGCATCTGTAGTTAAAACCGGCTCTAACTAGTATCACCGGCTGTTGTCGGTTCTGATGGGACGTCCAGCCCAAACAAAAAACAGCAGCTTAAATACAGTACACAGATCTGATATATTAACCAACAACTCACTGAACAAAGAGTGACTGATACGATACACCACTGTTCAACTGTATCACACACACTGCTCCGGTCCAGTCAGAACCACGTCAGAACTGGTTAGAACCCAACAGAAGTGGTCAGGTCCGGTTAGAACCAGTCAGAACTAGTCCTATCCAGCCTTTAAGCTTCTCTGCAAACAGTTAAGATCAGATAAAACTCAAAGAGAATAAACCACAGACACGTTTTCACCACAGCAAAGCAGGAGGTGATGATGAGAGCTAGAAGGCGGAGTTACTGGCCATTTCATTCCATTCCCACTGCTTTACATGCCAAAAACATGCTAAAAACACGCTGGCAGCCAGAGCCATGCACAGACTCAGGGAGTGAGGTAGAAGTTAAAGAAGGACAAGCCTCTAGAAATGCACTTTTCATAACACTTTTGTACTGAATTTCCCACGTATATAGAGATGGTGTGGTTTTGTAGCTGGAGCTAACTTATTATCTCAACATATTTTCAAATTATCCATTAATAATGATGTAGTTGAGCTGGTTTTGTAGTGGTTGTGCAGCGTTTCAGGGGTTTTACTCTTCAAAATTCTGGAAAACTCATGTATTTTTTTTCTTGGTAGTAGTTCCTCTGACTTCCTCTTTTTGTGCAAAGCCAGGCTAGCCATGTCCCCAAGCATCATCTGACCGAGGAGAATGCAGAGTTTTCTAAAACACCCTTCCTTTAACCTTCACCCGGCATGGCCGCCACGTGGCTCTGGCTGCATGGAGAAACAGCGATGACCTCTGACCTTAACACTGTCACATGATTGGCGGGTCCTGGGAGAATAAATTATATTTACAAAAACTTTTTCTTTTTGCGTCAACTTGCATCAAGCAAACATCAAACACAGAAATATCCAACAACAATCTGTTCATTTCGCCAAACAGCAATAATAATATTCAGAATATTTTTCACTATCAAAACACTTTGTCCAAAAGGAGTTTATATCGACAGAATTACTGAACCACTGCAAGTCAAGAAGAGAAAAACAACTAAAGTCCACTTTGTCCTTTCAGTTCAGATCAGCTCCATCTAATTACTGGATCATCTGCAGCGTCCAGAAACCACAGAGAGGGTCAGTCCAGTCCGAGTTAGGGTCAAACTGGTCCAGGCTAGGGTTAAACCGGTCTGGGTTGGGTTAAACCTGTCTGGGTTAGGGTCAAACTGGTCTGTGTTGGGGTTAAACCGGTCTGTGTTGGGGTTAAACCAGTCTGGGTTGGGGTTAAACCCGTCTGGGTTAGGGTCAAACTGGTTTGGGTTAGGGTTAAACTGGCCTGGGTTAGGGTCAAACTGGTTTGGGTTAGGGTTAAACTGGCCTGGGTTAGGGTCAAACTGGTATGGGTTAGGGTTAAACTGGCCTGGGTTGGGGTTAAACCGGTCTGGGTTAGGGTCAAACCGGTTTGGGTTAGGGTTAAACTGGCCTGGGTTAGGGTCAAACCTGGTTTGGGTTAGGGTTAAACCGGCCTGGGTTAGGGTCAAACTGGTATGGGTTAGGGTTAAACTGGCCTGGGTTGGGGTTAAACTGGTCTGGGCTGTGGTTAAACCGGTCTGGGTTAAGGCCAAACTGGTTTGGGTTGGGGTTAAACTGGTCTGGGCTGTGGTTAAACCGGTCTGGGTTAGGGCCAAACTGGTTTGGATTAGGGTTATACCGGCCTGGGCTAGGGTCAAACTGGTTTGGGTTAGGGTTAAACCGGCCTGAGTTGGAATCAAACCGGTCTGGGCTCCTCTTGGTGTCTCTGATCTGTTGACATCATCCGTGTCCTCGTATCTCACAGATGATTATTTCCATTATTGGTTTTTAGTTCCTTCTTCTGGTCAATAAATGTAAGAAAATCTGAGCTTCTCAGAGTCAGAGGCTTCAAATGCTGGACCAACAATCTAAAATATTCAGAAAAAAGAAAAAATATTCACACATGAGAAACTGGAAGCAGATCCATTTCTGTATTTTAATTTCTAAATAATGACTCACTGCTGTGACTGATTTATTTTCAGGTCAAATACGTGGTTTCAGCTTCAAACTTCCACTCTCTTCATGGCACCAACAAAGACGAAATGTTCTGGAGACTAAATCTGGACCATAATTTCATAAAAATGTCAAATGATGTAGTGAAGCAATAATCAAACTTTTTTCCAACAGCAGAGAGGTGGCTGTAAACGGCACTTCTTCAAAGACGCTGTCAGTTCATGAAGGAAAGAGGAAGTTTGTCTGCTTTGTGAAAAATTGGTCAGATTGAAGAAACACTTTGAACTCTGAGAACCAAACATCTGAAGGACATAAATGATCTCTAACATTTAAAGGTCAAATAAAAATGGAAAAGAGACGTTTCTGTCGGACTCTGTGGTTTTAGAAAAGCCTGCAGTACTGGAGTCCACCAGCAGGGGGCTGCTGGGAAACGTAGTTCAACTCCTGACAGGCTGCTGATCGGCAGCTTGGAGGTCTGGACTTGTTTTGGGGGAATTTGGCATTAGAGTAGTTGAAGTGCATCTAAAGGGGGTTCTAGAGTCTAACAGTCACCTTAGATTCTGCTGATTCTTCTTGAATCTTTTGGATGAACTTGGTGGACGTTCGGTTTTCATTGATGAAAGCTGTTGTTTAGCTGAGAGCCAATGCTGGACTGGAGTCCAGACAAGAACGTCCTGCAGAACTCTGGAACTGTTTGTTTTCTAACATGTTTGTATTCATCCAGGAGAACCAGCTTCGACATGCACCATAGTTCTGAGATCATCACTGTGTAGTTCTCATGCTTTGGATAGTTACTGCAATGTGAAATAAGTTGTGGGTTTTTGTATCTGCAGTTCTGTTAATGGCCACCAGAACTCAGTGGCAGTAACACTGAGTTCCACGTTCTCTCCATAGACGGAGCTCATCCTCCTGCCTTAGTGGAAGCATTAAAAGAGCAGGACGGGTTCTCTTCAGGGTCTAGTTTGTGGGTTCTACCATCAGCCCCTCTGGTTTATCGTCCATGTTCTGTCTGCAGGTTCTGAAGGTGTTCAGGAACTTAGGAAGGATTTAATAGACAGGAAACGTTTGCACCGCAGGAACCTTCTTCTGAGATGGAGAACCTTCTGAGGAGCTCAGCTGGTCTACCTGTGTTTCCACCGGAGGTCTCAGCAGGCTGTTCCCACTGCAGGAACTTTGAGGTTGTTTTCGGGGGAACCGAACCTTTGTTTCAACCACAGGAACCGTCCAGTAGAACCTCTTTCAGGGCTGTGATCAGGGGAGAACAAAGGACCTGCTCCAGGTAGGTAGAACCTCTAAAATAACTGCTGTGTGGGTTTCAGTGCTGTTTGGGTAGATTCTGACAGGTGGATGCTGATTGGCTGAGGTGGTACACAAAGGGCTTGTAGAGGCTGGAGATGATCACTGAGAGGAGACCTGCAGGAAGTTGGAGTCAACGTTCTGAAGAGTTTTAGTTTCCACTGCAGGAACAAGGAAACACAGCTGACCAACTGAAGGAACCTTGGTTCCTGGGAAGGTTCCTGCAGCAAAGGTTCTAGTGGAACTGTCGAGACACCGTAAGGAACTGTTAAATTCAGAAACAACATCGAACACGTAGAAGGTTGTGCTTTATGCTGATGGTCCAATCAGAAGCTTCAGATTGATCAGCTGATGGATCATTAATCGGATCAGCTGACGGATCATTAATCTGATCAGCTGACTGATCAGCTGACGGATCATTAATCTGATCAGCTGACGGATCATTAATCTGATCATCTGATGGATCATTAATCCAGGACGGAACCTACTGATCAGGTTCCTGATCAATCGTTGTGCTAATTATATTCTGATCGCTGGTTGAAACAGACCCGATCAATTGATTATCAGCGCAGTTTCTGATCACTCGTCTCCTCTTTCACTTTTAAGTTTCTTGGATCGGCATTCTGAATATGATGTCACAGATGAAGGTGGAGGCGTCTCCATGGCAAGAGCAGCTGAGGATTGTGGGTAAAGTGATGACTGGTTTGAACCTTTAGTTCTGGTTGGTTCTGGTTTGAACTGGTTTGTATTTCCTTCTGTCCAATCAGGCCTCGCCTTAAAAGCTGCTGAAGCTCCTCCTCCTCATCATGTGTTCTCCCCCTCAGCCACAGAAAGCTCCTCCCCTTCCTCCTCCAGACTCTCCACAATTGGTCGGTGCACCTGAGGCACCTCCCCTCTCCCGGCCCTCGACAGGACGTCCATCCATCGGCGCTGAAGCTCCTCCCCCTCGGCGCTGAAGTAGAGGGTCAGGTGACTCTGGGAGATCTTGAAGGCGTGGCGTCGCTCCAGGCGGTCACATGACTCCGGCAGAGAGACCTCGAAGCCAATCAGAGGGACGCTGCGCTGAGCCTTCACGTCCTGCAGAGACACAGAGACAGGCTGTCTGGTTGGTCAGTTAGTGGACATGCTCTGATTGGTCGGTTAGTGGGCATGCTCTGATTGGTCTACCTGTAGACATGTTGTGATTGGTCTACCTGTAGATGTGTTCTGATTGGTGTCCGTGTAGTTTCTCATTCATCCAGGTCATGGTTATCCAAAGTTGTTTAAATCAATCCAACTGGACTTTAAGAAGGTTCCTTGAAGATGTTTCACCTCTCATCCAAGAGGCTTCTTCAGTTCTGGTGGTGGTTGATGTTGCCTCAGCTTATAACGTCTGTGAGGTGTGGTCAGTGTTATTCACATTCTGACGACCATTGCCAAGGCCCACCTGGCTTCTCAACGATGGTCGTTGGGAGCCAGGGAGTGACACAAAGGGGGTCGTTGAAATGCGAGTTTCACCGAGCCCTCGTATGCTAATGGTGGTCGTTAGCATGAGCCACCTCGCCTGAGTCATTCTGCCAAGTAGTTCTTTTGGGGAGTTTTGAAAGGACCTGATTGTAAAATGGCGAAAGATGATGTCGCAGACCACCCCCCCGTTCAGAGATGGCTTCTCCACTTTGACATGGATGGCTTCTTTCACGCCTCTCTCAAACCATCTGTCCTCCCTGTCCAAAATCTGAACATTGGTGTCCTGAAATGAGTGTCCCTCTTCCTTGAGGTGAACGAAGGTCAAGGAAGAGGGACTGAACAGGGGGGTGGTCTGCGACATCATCTTTCGCCATTTTACAATCAGGTCCTTTCAAAACTCCCCAAAAGAACTACTCGGCAGAATGACTCAGGTGAGGTGGCTCATGCTAACGACCACCATTAGCATACAAGGGGTCGGTGAAACTCGCATTTCAACGACCCCCTTTGTGTCACTCCCTGGCTCCCAACGACCATCGTTGACGAGCCAGGTGGGCCTTGGCAATGGTCATCAGAATGTGAATAACACTGACCACACCTCACAGAGGTTATAAGCTGAGGCAACATCAACCACCACCAGAACTGAAGAAGCCTCTTGGATGAGAGGTGAAACGTCTTCAAGGAACCTTCTTAAAGTCCAGTTGGATTGATTTAAACAACTTTGGATGTTCTGATTGGTCTACCTGTAGATGTGTTCTGATTGTTCTACCTGTAGACGTGTTCTGATTGGTCTACCTGTAGACATGTTCTGATTGGTCTACCTGTAGACGTGTTCTGATTGGTCTACCTGTAGACGTGTTCTGATTGGTCTACCTGTAGATGTGTTCTGATTGGTCTACCTGTAGACATGTTCTGATTGGTCTACCTGTAGATGTGTTCTGATTGGTCTACCTGTAGACGTGTTCTGATTGGTCTACCTGTAGATGTGCTCTGATTGGTGGTTAGAACAGGTGTTTACCTGCGGAGCTCCATAGACGTACAGCACTAGCGGCTCGTTCTCGGGGATAACGAACCACGCCTTCTGCCAGCCCCGCCCCCCTCCTTTCTCCATGTGGTGAAGGAAGCTGCAGATCACGCTGTTCTCTGCCGCCAGCGAGGCCTGTTTCTATGGCAACAGGAGACAGACAGAGAGAGTCAGGCCTCTGTCATCGGGAACGTGAGGTGATGTCACAATGATGTCACACTGACCTCCAGGATGGACCGCCTCCTCTGAGTGCTGCTGCTCAGTCCGGTGGGTGACGGAAACACGCCCACCAGCGTGGCGTAGCAGTCCACACACACACGGTTAGTCCGGTTGTTGTCGTACGACAGACGAGCACGGAACTCAGAGCATTTCCCACAAACCACCTGGACACACAGAAAGACAGACAGACAGACAGACAGACAGACAGATGGGTAGACAGACAGACAGACAGTCAGCGGCGCTCAGATTCTGAACACGGATCACTTCAACACTGGAGGTAAACATACGTGTCCACAGGCTTTGCAGTGATGCCGGCGCTTGGTGATGGAGTTAAACGGCTCCTGACACTTCATGCACAGAGTCACTTCCTTCTCCCTGATCGGAGTCGGCGCTCGTTTCCCCAGTTCCACACAGCTCTAAAGACAGACAGATTAGAGACAGAGCTACAGACAGGTCTACAGACAGATCTAGAGACAGACAGATCTACAGACAAACAGGTCTATAGACATATCTACAGACAGGTCTACAGACAGACAGATCTACAGACAGACAGGTCTACAGACAGGTCTACAGGCTTGTCTATAGACAGGTCTACAGACTGGTCTACAGACAGATCTACAGACAGACGGGTCTACAGACAGACAGATCTACAGACAGATCTACAGACAGACTACAGACAGACAGATCTATAGACAGGTCTACAGACAGATCTACAGACAGATCTACAGACAGATCTACAGACAGACAGGTCTACAGACAGGTTGACAGACAGATCTACACACAGGTCTACAGACAGGTCTACAGACAGATCTACAGACAGACAGATCTACACACAGGTCTACAGACAGGTCTACAGACAGATCTACAGACAGACAGATCTACACACAGGTCTACAGACAGATCTACAGACAGATCTACAGACAGACAGATGTACAGACAGATGTACAGACAGATGTACAGACAGGTCTACAGACAGATCTACAGACAGATCTACAGACATAGTTACAGACAGATCTACAGACGTCCTCCAGGTCAGCGTGTTGTTCAGGTTTTTACCGGGGAGTGTGGCGGTGTGGAGTCGTCGTCTCGTAGTGAACAGTTGAGGTGTCTGAAGCTCTCCATGGTCTGTTCATGTCTCTGGATCGTGGCCTGGATGGCCTGAAACAAAACCAAGAAAAAAATAGGATTGGAAAATATTTCATTATCAACTAAGTTTCATAAAGTAAAGACCACAAAGAGACAAAGGTGATAAAGTTCATGTGTTCATCTCTGATTGGTTCCTGCTGGCTATTAATACATAGCTGCTCTCTGATTGGTTCCCGCTGGCTATTAATACATAGCTGCTCTCTGATTGGTTCCCGCTGTTGGGTATTAATGTGTAGCTGCTCTCTGATTCATTCCTGCTGCTGTGTAGCTGCTCTCTGATTGGTTCCTGCTGGGTATTAATGTTCCAGACTCTGATGATCCAGTAAGCTGATGTTCTGGAGGTTAACCTGTGGATCAGGTGTGTGTTTGCTGTTTTAAAGCTGTGTTAACGGTCGTATTTTGTTCTTCAGCCTTTTTAAAACTGTATTTTGTAGTTTTTCTGGGGAGAGATCTCAATACTGCTCTGGTCCAAGAACTAGAAGAACTCCTCTCTTAGACCATCCTGTGAATAATCCTTGTTGTTCCCACACTATTGAATTTCTCATCTTTTTATTCTCCAACAGAACCATGATGATCTTCAGGTATGGGGTTCCTCTCCCAGCCTGACGGTTCTACTGTATGAGAACAGCTCAGTGAAGAGAATAAAACGTGGATTACAGAAGATAAATCTTCCTGTTTAAGTAGCAGCGCAAATCTTTTTTTTTAAAGTTATTTTTTTGGCCTTTTTGTCAGCTTTATTAGATAGGCACAGTGAGAGAGAGACAGGAAACAGGGGAGAAGACATGCAGCAAAGGGCCGCGAGCGGGAATCGAACCCGGACCACTGCGTTGGGGACTAGCCTTGTACATGGGTCACCCGCTCAACGTGTTGAGCTATACGGGTACCCAGCAGCAGCTCAAATCTGACCAAGCTTCTGTTCACCACTCTGCACTGCTTTCATGTGGAACCTTCAGGAGCTGGAAGAACCCAGACATGATGAATGTTGGACTCGCAGACCTGAAGGTCCATTTACAGCCAGATGTCCAACAGAACTCACTGATCCAGACCTGGACCAGCTGGTGGTCTGGACCCTGACAATAAAGCAGGTTTACCTGGATCCAGTCCTTCTTCTCCTCCTCTGTCCTGCAGACACACAATCAGAATCAGTACAGAATATACAGTACATACAGTACATATACATACATAAATATATATATATATATATATATATATATATATATATATATATATATATATATATATATATATATATATATATATATATATATATATATATATATATATATGAACTGTTCATTCTCTGACCTGGCGTGGAACACAGGCGTGTGTTATGCATGTGTACATGAATCGCCTGACCTAAATATGTAGCGGGACACGTGATGGGACTCAAACACCCCCACAATTTAATCAATCAATCGTTCCTTGTATCAATTCCGGTAAGTCGGCAACGGCAGATTTGTAGTAGGATCACATGATCGTCAGCAGGGAGCTGAGGCAGCGTTCACTTGTTGTCATAGTTACTGTAACGCCGTGCCGGCCGCTATATCTGGCAATGGGAAATCTTTAACTAATCCGTGGAACCAGACTATAAGTCGTATCACTGCCAAAATCTAACCACTTGGTCCTTGTGTCATTTCTGACCTTCCCTGAAAATTTCATCCAAATCCATTAGTCTGTTTTCAGTAATATTGCACAGGACAGACAGATTCACAGAGAAACGTACACTGATCGTCACATAACTCCGCTGCGTTCCTTGGCAGAGTTAAAATAAAATAAATATTTTAGTATCGGATTTGTGTATGATTGTGTTCATTTGCATTTACTTTATTTTGTTTATTATTTTTGTGTTTATTTATGATGTGCAGGCAAGAGCGGTCGGTGTTTGTTGTGCGGAGGGATGAATAAAACCTGCAGAAAACTGTCCTGTCCTGCTGGGGATGTTTAGCATGGAAGACAGCAAAAGACATGAGCATAAAAACGCAAAATAATTTTAACCCACCTGACCCACAGCCCTGGAGATGGGTGAGTCGACCGATATTTAAGGGTTACAATATGGTCCCTACATCGCGGATTTTTGTCTATCGCGGGAGGGTCTGGAACGTAACCCCTCAATATATACGAGGGATCACTGTATATATATATATATATATATATATATATATATATATATATATATATATATATATATATATATATATATATATATATATATATATATATATATAGTGTGTACAGTACATACAATACATACAGTACATACAGTAGGATATCCAGGGGTTGTTGCCACACTGTAGTTGTGTCTTCATTTTGGATCAGAGTGAGGCATCCTGTGAGAATAATCCTATCTGTGGTTCCTACCTGGCCTGCAGCTCCAGAGATCTTTGTTTTCCAGAAACCAGGAATGTTCGAGGAACAGCCACACTGCTGGTCTCCTTCAGCTGAGGACGAACAAAGACAACGTTACACATGGTCCCCCCAGTGGAAACACCCAGAGAACCTGGAGAGAACCTACATAGAACCTGGAGAGAACCTACAGAGAACCTGGAGAGAACCTACAGAGAACCTACTGAGAACCTGGAGAGATCCTAGAGATAACCTACAGAGAACCTGAAGAGAACCTGGAGAGAGAACCTGATTCTGTTGGTTCTGCTGGTTCTGTGTGGTGGCTAACAGGAAGTCTCACCTCCATTCCATCCACATCAATGCGAGCGCGGACGCCATACTTCTGACCAATCAGACGCAGCTTTGGGACACAGTACAGCAGCCTGTCGTTGAACTGAACAGAGAGACGGACGTAAGCCGTTGCTATGACAACAGCAGGACAGCACACCTGAGGAGGATGGACGGTACCAGGATCAGGTATCGGTCCTGCGTGGTTCCGTTCTTATTGGACAGTTTGAGGATGTGTCCCTCCTTGATGAGCTCGTTGGTCGGGTTCACGATGTCTTCTTCTCCTCCCAGCAGCTCATAGACCTTCAGCAGCTTCCTCATTCGCTCCTGAGGACAAACACAGCAGTCACTCACCTGCAGGTTCACCTGGAAGCTCACCTGGAGGCTCACCTGGAGGCTCACCTGAGCACCAACATACAGGTGCAGCTTTTAGCTCGTGACAAACATCAGAATTAAGCCTAACGCTGGAGGTTCAGAGGATCCTAAAGTTCTGAGCTGCTTTTCGACAACTGGAAGATGCTGAGAGGAGCTTGGGGTTGTAGATCTCCTCTGTTCCAGCTGAACATGGATGTTCTCTAACCTCCTGCTTCTCCTTCCACAACCTGACCAAACCATGAGAACAGAACCCTGGACCTCCTCAGACAGAACAGAAGAAGCCTCCTGGATGAAGATGGAACATTCTCAAGAACCAGAGACATCCAGTTACTTTTTACTGAAGCTCTGAGGACCATAATGACCTGACAACTGAGAATCTCCACAGACTCCTGGTCGGACGTCTGGACTATGATCTGCTGCACCTGAACATCTGACTGGATTTAAAGACTGGAAACATCTGGAAAATACTGAAAGGTTTTAGAACAACAAATCAGAATCTGTCCCAGTGACAGGAGCTGCAGGCTGTGATGGTCTGGTTCTGGATGGAAGTCTGTGATGGTCAGGTTCTGGATGGAGGTCTGTGTTGGGTCTGATTCTGGATGGAGGTCTGTGATGGTCTGGTTCTGGATGGAAGTCTGTGATGGTCTGGTTCTGGATGGAAGTCTGTGATGGTCGGGTTCTGGATGGAGGTCTGTGTTGGGTCTGATTCTGGATGGAGGTCTGTGATGGTCTGGTTCTGGATGGAAGTCTGTGATGGTCTGGTTCTGGATGGAAGTCTGTGATAGTCGGGTTCTGGATGGAGGTCTGTGATGGTCTGGTTCTGGATGGAAGTCTGTGATGGTCTGGTTCTGGATGGAAGTCTGTGATAGTCGGGTTCTGGATGGAGGTCTGTGATGGTCTGGTTCTGGATGGAAGTCTGTGATGGTCTGGTTCTGGATGGAAGTCTGTGATGGTCTGGTTCTGGATGGAAGTCTGTGATAGTCGGGTTCTGGATGGAGGTCTGTGATGGTCTGGTTCTGGATGGAAGTCTGTGATGGTCTGGTTCTGGATGGAAGTCTGTGATGGTCGGGTTCTGGATGGAGGTCTGTGTTGGGTCTGATTCTGGATGGAGGTCTGTGATGGTCTGGTTCTGGATGGAAGTCTGTGATGGTCTGGTTCTGGATGGAAGTCTGTGATAGTCGGGTTCTGGATGGAGGTCTGTGATGGTCTGGTTCTGGATGGAAGTCTGTGATGGTCTGGTTCTGGATGGAAGTCTGTGGTAGTCGGGTTCTGGATGGAGGTCTGTGATGGTCTGGTTCTGGATGGAAGTCTGTGATGGTCGGGTTCTGGATGGAGGTCTGTGTTGGGTCTGATTCTGGATGGAGGTCTGTGATGGTCTGGTTCTGGATGGAAGTCTGTGATGGTCTGGTTCTGGATGGAAGTCTGTGATAGTCGGGTTCTGGATGGAGGTCTGTGATGGTCTGGTTCTGGATGGAAGTCTGTGATGGTCTGGTTCTGGATGGAAGTCTGTGGTAGTCGGGTTCTGGATGGAGGTCTGTGATGGTCTGGTTCTGGATGGAAGTCTGTGATGGTCTGGTTCTGGATGGAAGTCTGTGGTAGTCGGGTTCTGGATGGAGGTCTGTGATGGTCGGGTTCTGGATAGAGGTCTGTGATGATCGGGTTCTGGATGGAGGTCTGTGATGGTCTGGTTCTGGATGGAGGTCTGTGTTGGGTCTGGTTCTGGATGGAGGTCTGTGATGGTCTGGTTCTGGATGGAGGTCTGTGATGGTCTGGTTCTGGATGGAGGTCTGTGATAGTTGGGTTCTGCAGGTTCTAGTGACGGTTCAGGAATAGAACATTAAATCTGTTCCCACTAAAGCTGGTCTGAGGTCAGTGTTTGTGTGTCTGTGAAGGCATCTCACCATCTTCCTGATGGCAGCGTTGGAGTGTTCGGCTGCCGTGGCAATCAGCTCCAGAGACTCTGCAGAGACGCAAATCATTTAGGTGTGTTCTTCATCTGGAGTGGATCCGTCATGTTTTGTACCACAGAAGTGTGTGTGTGTGTGTGTGTGTGTGTGTGTGTGTGTGTGTGTGTGAGTGTGTGTTGTCGTACTCTGGGCGTCCCTGTAGTCCGGAGCGTCCTCCGGCAGTCGGTGCAGATAATCTTTGAGCAGCAGCTCGTAGCGAGGAATCCTCTGGACCGGCTCCAACATGTGGTGCTGCAGGGTGAGGTTCCCACAACGCTCCTCCCTCTGGAACACAACAACACAACGTCAACAACAACAACACAACAACACCAACACAACGTCAACAATACAAACACAACAACACCAACACCAGCAACACCAACACAACAACACAAGGTCAACAACACAACAAAACAAACACAACACCAACGTCAACAACACAACACAAACCCAACAACACAACGTCAACAACACAAACACAACAACACAACATGAACAACATTACCACAACACGCCTGATCAGATGCTGAACCCTCTGAACTGAGCAGGTTTTGGGATGTTCTATCTCCTGTTCTCTGATGTTCTGCTGGTCTGTTCTCCACCCCAACCCTCAGCCTGCTTCTTTAAAGGAGCTTTGTTTTTTCCTCCAACTTTTCTTTTTGAAAACTGACTGCTGGGCAAAGGGGATCCTCAGAGAACTTTGGATTGTTGGGTTCTCTGTTCCAGATGTTCAGCGCTATGAGATGGCAGATTGGTGCTCCATAAATCTAACCAAACTGGATTCTGCTGCGGCTCAGGGAGCAGGAACACTTTGGAAGCAGAACCTACCTGGATCTCCTGGATGGTGGCCTTGAACTGGGTCGACCTCTCCATCCAGGTGTTGACCAGCTCCATGGCTTGGTCGAAGTTCTTCACGTACTCTCCGTACATCTTCAGGAAGGGGGCCAACTTCTGCAGGATGTCGCCGATCCGCGGGTTCGAGTCCCTGCAGGACAGACAGAGGAGTGAGGGGGGAGCAGGACCAGAGGACGAGGAGAAGAAGAAGACAAAGCTCACCACTCCTCCATTCGCTTCTGCAGCGCCGGCAGCAGAAACTGCTGGTGGAAGCAGTGTATGGAGCAGATGTTGGAGAAGATGCCCTGAACCACATCGCAGGGAAACGAGGAACGAGACCGAGCCTCCTCCAGGAGTCTGCAGCAGAAAACCTGTAGGACAACAATGACTTGGTGTCTCTTTGTGGCTGTTAATTGTGTCTTCTTGATGTTATGACAGCTCCAGCCAGAAGGTCAGGGGTGTGACCTCCATATCTGATCACCACCTCCTTTCTTCCCATTGGCTGACAGAGCTGTGAACTTACCTGGTCCAGCAGGTGCAGTTTGGAGACGTAAGCGGTCTCAGTTTGCAGCAGCTCATTGGCGATGTTGAAGACTCTCTGTTGGACAGACAGCTGGACAAAGAGAAAGACAGCAGGTCAGCACATTTCTAACATTCTTTAACAAACACCATTTCCCATCAGCCCCTCCTGCGGTAAAACTCAGGTTTACAGCTGATGATGCTGCCTGTAATCCCTCCTGTGATTTTTTTCTCCTCAGTGTTGATATTTTTTGAAAGCTCAGACCTGAGATGGTCTGTTGACATTTTAAGAAATGTTGGAGATCATAAAGCTAATTTTTCACTGGATAATGATGTTGTAATTTTAGTTGTATCAAGTTTTTCTAATAATTTCATAATTTATTGACTAGTGCTGATAATCGATCAGCCTTCATTCTGCATTTCTTACATTATGTTCAATAGCTCGGTTAGCTGTTAGCCTCGGGGGGATGGTATTTAGGTGACATAGGCGCAGGTAGCATGACAGCTAAAGTTAACTAAGGATACTGTTTCTCTATGTGCTAGCCATAGAGAAACAGCTAATGAAAGCTAGTAATAATTGTTTCTTTACAGCTGGCATAGCAGCTAATGTTAGCTCATGACAATTGTTTCTGTACAACTAGCATAGCAGCTAATGTTAGCCAATGATAACTGTTTCTCTATGGCCAGCATGGCAGCTAATGAAAGCTAGTGATAATTGTTTCTTTTTAGCTAGCATGGCAACTAATGTAAGCTAGTGATACTGTTTCTCTTGGGCTAGCATAGCAGCTAATGTTAGCTAGTGACAATTGTTTCTTTATAGCTAGCCTGTCAGCTAATGTTAGCTAGTAATACTGTCTCTCTATGCTAGCATAGCAGCTAATGTTAGCTAGTAATACCATTTCTCTATGCTAGCATAGCAGCAAATGTTAGCTAGTGGTATTGTTTTTACCTGGCTATCAGTGACACCACCTCCGCCAGGTGAGCTTCATGCTAACATGTAAAATGTTGGGGTTAGAAGCTGAACCAGAAGCTGCAGGTGTTTCTGTGGCTGGGCAGGTTTTAGTTTGTGTGGCTGCAGTGCAGCTCTTCACCTCCAGCTCGCTTTTCCCACCGATCCTATTCCAATGACGTCACCACATCTGGATTCCGCTGAGCCCACTGAGCATGCTCAGTCCTACGGTCATTGTTCATGCTGCCTCGTTAACTTGTTGGCTAATTACCATGAAAATGCCCTGTCTGCTGTTTCAATAAAGTTGGGACGACTGAATCTCACCTCCACAGAGTCCTGTCGGTCCGTCTTGGGGGCGGGCAGCACCAGTGTTAGCTCCGCCTCCTCCTCCTCCTCCTCCAGGTCGCTGTCCCCCTCCTCAGAGAACTCCCTCCTCCTCCTGGCTCCGCCTCTTGCCTCCCCTTCCCCTCCATCGCAGGCATACGAGGACGAGCTGGAGAGGCGGGGTAGGAGGGCGGGGCTACAAGGGTAGACCACGCCCCCGTCCTCCACGCTGGCAAAGCAGAGCTCCTCACTGTGCGACGGCGAGCTGATGCTGTCGATGCCACTGTCTCGATTGGCCAGCTTCCCATCCGTCTGCGAGGAGGGGAGGGACAGACGCTCAGACGGCAGCTCTGATTGGTCGAGTGGCGGCGGCAGCTCCTGTTGCTGCTCCCTCATTTCCATGGCAGCCACATCATCCTCCAGGTGCTTCTCCGAGGCGGTGTAACCCGACTCCATGGACAGACACTTCTGATGGACGTCAGCACGACACGCCGCCACCAGCTCTTCATCATCACCGTCGTCGTCATCATCATCGTCGTCTTCATCACGCGGGTTGTCCTCCACCCCCTCTACCCCCGGTGTGATGTCATCAGGACTTGTGGGCGGCTCCTCATCCGGAAGGGGAGGGGCAGGTGAGGATGATGATGGTGGTGATGATGGTTGGGAGGAGGCGGGGTCAGGGAGGCGGGTACAGAGAGCGCCGCCTGTGATGTCAGGAACCACAATAATCTGTTCTCTGTAAACAAACAAACAATAAACAAAAGATGAACAGATAATAAACATATTTACACAAACACAAAGTAAACAACAAACACAGTAAACAAAATAAACAATGAACAAACAACAAACAAAACACATACAACACAGAACAAACAGCAGTTAATAAGAAACAAAACAATAACACGAGAAAGCACAAAATAAACACCAGAAACAGTAAACAAATAAACAACTGGTCTGACATGAGATCACTCCTCCTCTGACCAATCAGAACTCACCGTTCAAACTTCTCGATGAGTGACAGGACACAGGTAGGGGAGGCGGTGCCGTCGGGGCAGGTGGGAGGAGTCCGTCCCCCCCGAGGGTCGGCTGGGAGCGGTCTGCATGGTGGCGGAGGGGGGAGGGGCTTGTCTGGAGCTCGGAGGCGTGTCCTTGTCACCTGCTGTTGGAGGTGGGGGGGCTTTGGGGGCACTGTGGGGGTGGAGTCAGAGGTTACCTTGGTTGTGGTGTTATGGCAATGGTAGTGTGGTGTAATGATCATTAAAGGTACCTTGTGGTTTGGGCCCTGGCAGCGGGGGCCGGCTCCTGCTTGGTGGTGTCGTCATGGCGACCGGCAACTCTGGTGGCCCCATGTCATTCACCAGCTCTGGTAGCTCCGCCCCTCCCTCCAGGGAGGCGGAACCCGAGGAGGAGCAGCTGGGGCTCGGGTTGGCCATCGACTGCTGTGCAGCGTCAGCATCCAGCGCCCCCTGGTGGCCGCAGGGTGAGCAGGACGGCTCCAGAGAGAGGCTCTTCGTCAGCAAGCTGGGACTGGAGGGGGAGGCGGGGCCTGTGGAGGGGGTGGGGATACGTGAGACAGGCTAAGCCCACACACTGACAACAGAACAGCACCCACAAAACACTACCCAGTCCCTCCTCACTACATTACCCACAGTTCTCAGTCTCATGTGCTGAAGTTCTAGTGTCTCACTGGGAGGAACAGCTTCAGGAGGTTCTGTTGTGACTGATCTTACAGATGCAAAACAAGAAACCTCCAAAAGTGGAACCAATGTAGCGCCAACGTGGTATTAATGTAGCACCAACGCAGTACTAAAGTAGCACCAACGCAGTACTAATGTAGCACCACCAACGTAGCACCACCAATGTAGCGCCAACGTGGTGCCGATGTAGCGCCAATGCGGTACCGATGTAGCACCAACGCAGTATTAATGTAGCGCCAACGGAGTGCCTAATGTAGCACCAGCGCAGTACTAATATAGCACCAACGCAGTACCAATGTAGCACCAAAGCAGTACTAATGTATCACCAACATGGTACTAATGTAAGACCAACGCGGTACCAATGTAGCACCAATGCAGTACCAACGTAGTACCAACGCAGTACTAATGTAGCACCAATGCAGTACTAATGTAAGACCAACGCAGTACCAATATAGCACCAATGCAGTACCAATTAAGCACCACCATCGTACAAATGCAGTACCAACACAGTGCCAACACAGTAGCATAGGACCAACGCAGTACCAATGTAGCACCAACACAGTACCAGTGTAGCACCAATGCAGTACTAATGTAAGACCAACGCAGTGTAGTGCCAATGCGGTACCAATTAAGGACCACTGTCGTACGAATGCAGTACCAACACAGTAGCATAGGACCAAGGCAGTACCAGTGTAGCACCAGTCTAATGTAGCATAAAGCATTAGCGTATTCATACTCTTCCAGTGCTAAGCTAGGCTAACTATTTGTACACGTGTCCATTCATCCATCACATAAAAACACACAATACTGCTCAGACAGAACCCTCTTAGAACCCTGATATCAGTGTGTGTTCTCCATCAGAACCAGCTGCTGCGTCGCATCATTTCATGCAGCAAAAAGAAGATGCAATATGAACACGTGTCCTAGCATCTCTGTGAGAACTCTCAGTCCCCCTCTGCTGTCTGGACCTGGTTCTAACCAGAACCCGGACCTGGTTCTACCCAGAACCCGGACCTGGTTCTACCCAGAACCTGATCCTGGTTCTGTAGAAGGTTTCAATGGGAGAGTTGGTTCTGGTCCACCTGCCACTTCTGCAGAATACACACTATTCAGGCCTAAGTGTGTGTGCGTGGAGGGTGTGTGGGTGTGTGTGTGATTTGACTGATGGGCTGTAATCCATTGAATGTTGCTGCTGATCGAAGCCTGATGTTTCTGCAGACAGACGGACACACCCCCTCCACACACACACACACACACACACACACACACACACACACACACACACACACACACACACACACACACACACACACACACACACACACACACACACACACACACACAGTCTGTGATCGGCTGCTGTCTGTCTGTGTGATGGAATAAAACTGACAGCAGAGTATCGATCAGTTCGATCAGCTGACGTTTGTCCCATCATCAGTCGGTTATTAATCAGGTCACGTGAGTGCAACACACACACACACACACACACACACACACACACACACACACACACACACCTCTGGCAGACGCAGTATCATGCAGCCATACTAGCCTACATTCACTGCGGCGAGATGTCGGTCAGTGTGTGCGCATGCACGACAGTCACAGTCGTGCACGCGCGTGCGCCAGATTTCTCCCCTCCCCCCGGATCAGGATGATTCTTCATATTTGCACATTTAACGGATGAAACGATGAATCTGTGGGGTGTGACGGGGCTGCAGCATGTGCGCGCTATCGTGGATGCTGCCGTGCGTGTGCCCGTGCTGTTCGCAATTGTGTGTTTGTGTGCGCGCGGTGCAGATGTCGGACTCACCTCTGCTCAGGCTGCTTCGGTCCATGTACATCGCGCAGCAAAACACAAATCCGGTCATTAAAGAGGCTGTCGGTGCGGGAGAGAGCGTCCCCCCCCCTCCCCCCGGTCCACAGCAGCAGAACGAACCGGGTCACAACCACACGCGCACTCACACACACCGGCCCCGGACCGACGTGCACACGCACCGACACACCGTCCGCACCGTCCGACAGGCTGCTGCTTCAGCCGCAGACGGAGGCTACAGCGCTCGGTTTGATTCAGGGGGCGGCCCGGTGTGAGAGCGGCGGCCGGCGGCAGCGAGGAAGGGAGGGGAGGGGGGAGTGGAGGAGGGAGGGAAGGGATGCTCACTCACTCTCCTCCATGCTGGTTTCCATGACAACCAGTTAGGAACAGAGAGAGACAGAGAGAGAGTGAGCAGCATTGACAACAGCAGCAGCATCATGTGGTTCTGTCCAGATAGATAGAAGCTACTCAAAGCCAGTTCAGAACCAGTTCAGAACCAGTTCAGAACAAGTCCAGTACCAGTCTGGAACCAATCCAAAACCAGTCCAATACCAGTCTGGAACCAGTCTATAACCAGTCTACCACCAGTCTGGAACCAGTCTATAACCAGTCTATAACCAGTCTGGAACCAGTCTACAACCAGTCTGGAACCAGTCTATAAACAGTCTATAACCAGTCTACAAACAGTCTGGAACCAGTCTATAACCAGTCTATAACAAGTCTACAACCAGTCTGGAACCAGTCTATAACAAGTCTGGAACCAGTCTATAACCAGTCTACAACCAGTCTGGAACCAGTCTATAACTAGTCTATAACCAGTCTATAACCAGTCTGGAACCAGTCTGGAACCAATCTGGAACCAGTCTATAACCAGTCTGGAACCAGTCGATAACTAGTCTATAACCAGTCAGGAACCAGTCAATCACCAGTCTATAACCAGTCTATAACCAGTCTATAACCAGTCTGGAACCAGTCTATAACCAGTCTATAACAAGTCTATAGGGGCAGCATGGCTCAGTGGGTAGAGTGGCCGTCTTGTAACTGGAGGGTTACCGGTTCGATCCTCGCCTGGAGAGCTCATGTCCAGGTGTCCCTGAGCACCGAACCCCTAACCGTTCCTGATGGGTCGTGGTTAGCACCTTGCATGGCAGCTTCCGCCATCAGTGTGTGAATGTGTGTGTGAATAGGAGAATGTGATATATAATGTAAATACAGACCATTTACCATTTACCATCTATAACCAGTCCTGAACCAGTCTATAATCAGTCTACCACCAGTCTGGAACCAGTCTACAATCAGTCTACAACCAGTCTGCAACCAGTCTATAACCACTGTACAACCTGTCTACAACCAGTCTGGAACCAGTCTGGAACCAGTCTGGAACCAATCTATAACCAGTCTACAACCAGTCTGGAACCAGTCTATAACCAGTCTGGAACCAGTCTATAACCAGTCTACCACCAGTCTGGAACCAGTCTATAACCAGTCTGGAACCAGCCTATAACAAGTCTATAACCAGTCTGGAACCAGTCTATAACCAGACTGGAACCAGTCTGGAACCAGTCTATAACCAGTCTACCACCAGTCTGGAACCAGTCTGGAACCAGTCTGGAACCAGTCTGGAAGCAGTCGATAACCAGTCTGGAACAAGTCTGGAACCAGTCTATAACCAGTCTGGAACCAGCCTATAACCAGTCTATAACAAGTCTATAACCAGTCTGGAACCAGTCTATAACCAGACTGGAACCAGTCTGGAACCAGTCTATAACCAGTCTACCACCAGTCTGGAACCAGTCTGGAACCAGTCGATAACCAGTCTGGAACAAGTCTGGAACCAGTCTATAACCAGTCTGGGACCAATCTATAACTAGTCTGGAACACATTATAATATACTATAAACTATATAATAATAAAACACATTTCGAATGACTAAATTAGTTAGCACCTTGCATGGCATCTTCTGCCATCAGTGTGTGAATGTGTGTGTGAATGGGAGAATGTGATGTATAATGTAAATAGAGACCATTTACCTTTTACCATCTATAACCAGTCCTGAACCAGTCTATAACCACTCTATAACCAGTCTGGAACCAGTCTGGAACCACTCTATAGCCAGTCTGGAACCAGTCTACAATCAGTCTACCACCAGTCTGGAACCAGTCTATAACCACTGTACAACCTGTCTACAACCAGTCTGGAACCAGTCTACAACCAGTCTGGAACCAGTCTATAAACAGTCTATAACCAGTCTGGAACCAGTCTATAACCAGTCTGGAACCAGTCTGGAACCAGCCTATAACCAGTCTATAACAAGTCTATAACCAGTCTGGAACCAGTCTATAACCAGTCTGGAACCAGTCTGGAACCAGTCTATAACCAGTCTACCACCAGTCTGGAACCAGTCTGGAACCAGTCTGGAACCAGTTTGGAACAAGTCTGGAACCAGTCTATAACTAGTCTGGAACACATTATAATATACTATAAACTATATAATAATAAAACACATTTCGAATGACTGAATCAACACATCTAACATGCATTAATAACAATAATATTAACATAATAACTTAAAATAATAAAACACATTTAGAATGACTGAATCAACAGATGAACTTCAACCTCTGAAACGACTTGGATGGTTCTGGGAAAAGTTTCTGACCAAGATAGAAAAAAGGCAGAGATTAATGAAGGAGTACACAGAGTACACACAGTACACACAAAGTACACACAGAGTAGACAGAGTATACACACAGAGTACACACAGAGTACACACACAGAGTACACACAGAGTATACGCACAGAGTACACAGAATAAACTAACACCTGCAGAATAAACTGTACCACCTACAGAATAAACTGTAGCACCTACCTGAGCTGCAGCAGACTCACCTGTCCTGCAGGGGGAGCTGCCTCTGTGTTCTGTGTTCAGGTGGTAGGAGAACCTCATGGTGCTGAACTGACTGGAGAAGGAGGGAGAAGGGAGGCTGAACCCGAGCAGAGCGCTGCCAGGTGGGTTCAGCTGCATGCTGACACCTGTGCAGGTACGTCCATCCACACCTGTACGTCCTTCCTGCTCCCAGTCACTCCATCCTCAGGTCTCCAGCTGTTCTGTGGTGGAATCAGTTTGGTTCTCCAACAGATCACAGAAATCACATCTCTGCCTCCCTGGATCCATTCAGGAAGTCCACATCTGCTGGGTCAGGTTCTGGTTCTGGTCTGGTTGGTTGGTTCTGGTTTCTGTTGGTTCTGGTTCTGGTTGGACCCGTGTCTCCCCCTCCTTCATCCTCCCCCTCTCTCCTCCATTTCGTCGTCTTCCTGTCACTCATCCAGGTCAAACTTTACAGTGGTCTTCGTGTCCATCGCCATGTCCACGTCACGTCTCCACGGAAACCACCAGGGGACCAGGTGAAGAGGCTTCGGGTCAGAATCAGGTCCAGATGTGGAGCCTGAAGGTTCCGGCTGCTCAGACTGAAGGAAAAGTTCTGAACGTGGAATAAGTTTAGATCCGGACCGAGGAGCTGTCTGGCTGCAGACTCAGACTGGTCCTCAGTCTGTCCAGACGGTCCTGCTGGGTCCTGCTGGGTTCTTCGTCTCTTTGTGTAGAGCTGCTGCAGCCTGGACTCCACCTCCTGCAGACATCTGATCCAGAACTCCTCCTCCTCCGTCTGCTTCTCATTTTCTCTGGCTGCTTTTTTTCAAGCTGAAACTTGAAGCAGAAGGAAAACTGTTTTTTTTCCTCTCAGATGATCTCCATCCGTCCAGCAGGCGGCTCCACCTCTTCAGCTGTTGAACATCATCCAGATGGTCTCCACAGAGAAGTTGAACACATTTCACTGCTTGTCCTTCAGGTCTGAGATGTTCTGGACCGTTGATATGAGGAGTTCTCACTCTGAGGTTTTCATATTTGTGACCTTCCAGATGTTCGCAGATGTTCAGGTCTGAGAGTTGGAGGTTCTTCTAATCAACTGAACACAGGTTCTCATTTTAAAACTGGTTTATTGACTTTTAAAATAGAGTTTAAAATAGTACAGGATTCAACAGCAGAAGATCAAAGTTTCCTTCATGGGCGACTTTCTGACTTCCTGCTCCTCAGACGGTAACGAGGCTGGACGGGATGGAGATGATGAAGATGATGAGGATGAAGACGATGATGAAGATGATGGTGAAGATGATGAAGAAGATGATGAAGGTGATGAAGAACATGCAGACAGGAGAGCAGAGGTCAGAGTTAAAACACCGAATAATAAAGTTCTGAACCAGAGGAACCAAAAAGTTCTATCAGGAAAATGTTAATTCTACAGAAATAAAAGAATTTTAAAATGTCTGAAAATTATAAATGATAAGAAAACGTTTAAAAAAAATCTATAGAAATGTTTATTTAAAAGAAGCATAAAGTATAAAATGTCCAAAATGACTGATGAATATCTCCAACAAAAAGAGTCTAAATACAGAAATTTGTCCAAAAAATGACAAATATGAAAAAAGAATATATTCTGAAAAACAGAAGAATTTAGTTTTAAAATATCAACAACATGTAAAACAAACAATGCTAAATTATGTCTAAATATTACTAAATATCTAAAATTATATTTTAAAAATCTGATTTTATTTTTATAAAATGTCCAAAAATAGTGAAAACATTGTTAAAAATAAAACACTAATAAAAATATAGTAAAAGTTTACTGATAAAGAGGACTTCGGTTAAATAAAATTATGTTCTGTAGCCAATCACATTCCACCATACTGAATAAGATGCTGTGTTCATATCAGACAGAAAAGGTTCTTCATGAAGGTTCTTTAGAGACTCTGATGTTGGAGAATAAACAGCTGATTGGACAGAAGGAGTTTCTCTTCTATCTCAAATAAACGAACAGGAGATTTCACAAGAAGGAAGAAAAAGTCAAACTGTTGAAACGTAAAAAAATAAGAATTAATTTAAACAATTAGAAAATGTAACAAACTATTATAATGAGGAAATCACAGCTATAAATATCCACAGGACGTGAAAACGTTCTGAAATGTTTAGGATCCGTTCCATCAGGAGCTCTAGGACCAATAAAAGTCCAGAGACACAAACTGATCGATCAATAATCTGATCAGACCCACCTGGAGTTCCTCCACCAGGATGCTGTAGACCAGAGGAGAGGACTTTAATGTTCTGCTCTGAACCACGCTAGAACCTGAGAACCGTCAGAAGAACAACATTTAGAGTCACAATAACTACCAACAGGAAGTGACATCACACAGGAAGTTCTGATTCCATTCTAATCTATAGAACAATGAAGATCTGGTTGCTGGACCTCAGCTTCACTGATGATCGTCTGGAGAACAGAACTCAGGACGACTAGAACGTTTCCTCTCAGATAAACAGGAATTATAAGGAGAACAACCAGAACCAGTACCAGAACCAGTCCAGGTTTTTTTGAACTCAGTGCTGAAAATTCATGAGCTTCTTTAAGGTTCAACTATCAGAAGAAATCCTGAACATGTTGATGTTCTGGAGGCTCCACAGAACCAAACCATCAGAACCAGAATGATCAGAACCAGAACCACCAGAACCAGAACTACCAGAACCATCAGAATCAGAACCACCAGAACCAGAACCACCAGAACTATCAGAACCAGACTGCTCTTTAAGTAACACTCCAGAACCATTAACCTCTTTATTAACACCATTTTAATGTCGCTGTAACAAAACCACTGATGAAGCAGCTCTGGATCCAGAACCACATCCCTAAACCCTCTACTGGTCCTACTGGATCTCACTGGTCTCTATACTGGTCGTACTGGTTCTCACTGGTCTCTATACTGGTCCTACTGGTTCTCACTGGTCTCTATACTGTTCTTACTGGTTCACACTGGTCTCTATACTGGTCCTACTGGACTCTACAGTTTCATTTATCAGAAGCTTTTATCCACAGACGTCCATCTGAGAGCAGATCCACCACATGAAGGATCTAGTGAGGAGGAATCACCTGGAGAAGATGGACCTACCAGGTGTGCTAACAGGACGTGGAGTCTACAGGAAGTGTGGGAGCTCACAGGAAGTGATTGGTTTATGCTTTGCTTCCTGCAGTCTGTCAGGTTAAAGGTGTTCAGTGAACATCTGGTTTTAGTCTTAAAGACTGAACAGAGTTTGGCAACTGAAGGACTTTAGAGTTTTCTGCAGCGATCTGAACAGTGGGGTGACATGAGATGTTTCTGGATGGAAACCAGACGTTCTGCTGCGTTCTGGATCATCTGCAGAGGTTTGACCTCCATCAAGGTAAGGAGCTGATCATAGAGACCTGGACCAGGAGAACACTGCTGCTGGTCTGGTTGTGTTTCCAGCTGTGATCCGGTGCGTCTCCCTGCAGCATATTTGCATAAAGTAGACTCGACTTCTACTTTATGCAAATTCAGTGCGATGTGTGGAGATCCAACACATCACGAAACTGTCCTCAAACGTCTAAACTAGCCATTGGTGACCTAAAACCAGGACAGATTCAGCTGCTGCTCAGATTATCACCTCAGATGCTTTCAGAAATACTTTTCACTGAACTGTTTCCGTAATAATAGAGAACGTTTGAGACCGAGCCGCCATGTTGGTCCGACTGTCATGTGACCTCTAATGACTTCTAATGACCTCTAGGGACCGCCCAGCAAGCGGGAGATTTTCAGATGCGGCGCGTTTCCATACTGGAAAAACACATCTAGTGGACACGGAGCTTTACGGACGGACGATCACATGATTGTGATCCTACTACAAATCCACCGCTGAGGACTTATCAGGACTTATCCGTCAGAAATGATACAAGGAACAATTGATTAAATTGTGGGGGTGTTTCTGAGTCCCATCAATTCCCGCCGCCCGCTACATATTTAGGTCACGTGATTCGGTATCTGTACATAACGTACACATGCAGAACACACGCCTGTGCTCAGAGCAGGTCATTTTATATTAAAGATTTTATCTGTCAGGAATGATTCATTGTTCTGTTGGCACTGATAGTTCTCCATTTGCTGACCCCTCCTCACCCCAACCAGTCGAGGCAGATGTCTCCTGAGCCTGGTTCTGGTTCTAAAGGAGGCTCTGGTTCTTCTGTTTTCAGGGGCTCCTCACAGGGAATTGTTAGGTTCTGTTTAAAATCTGTATGTTCTTCATTTTAGGATGTAAAGTTCTAAAATAACATGTTTTAATTTGATCCTTCAGAGCAGAGAGCAGCTGCAGTATGAGAAGGTTCCTATGAGATGTTCAGGTACTGACCTGAGTGAGACAGGTGAGACAGGTGAGAGCTGTCTGTGTGTGGAGACGACTCCTCCTCCTCTTCCTCCTCTTCTTCTCTTCGCTCCTCCACTGTCCTGTGGAGCTTTGATTTCTGGAAAGCATGTGACTGGTCTGACCTATCAGAGAGCTGCAGCAGGTGTACATGTATGACCTCACCTGTCTGGACTGACTCACCTTCACCTGCAGCCATCTGTCCTCTGACTTCTGTTCCTGATACAAACTCTCTGCAGAGACAACCATCAGTCAGACACTACCGGAGCTTTCAGCAGCTTCCTGAGCTTCTTCACCTGTGCCCTGGACTCACCTGCACGCTGCAGCGCCTCCTGCAGGCTGCTCTGTGTCTCCTGCAGCTGCTGCAGCAGCCGCAGACTCTCCTGCAGCGGGTCGGTGTAGCGGACGTACGCCACCAGCAGGACGGACGCTGCCACGGCCAGCATGAAGCGCCGCAGGATGCCCAGGTAGACAGAGAGAAGCTCCTGGAGACGGAACGACACGAGAACGTCTCAGAGAACAACAAGAAAACCTAATCCTGAAGAAAAGCAACAGAAAAAAGTCCACAAAAACTAAACAAATGCTGAAAACACACCAGAAAGATGAGAAACGATTCAAACAGGAAGAAACTCCAAATATATTCTAAAGTGTTCGTAGTCATAAAAACATAAACAGAAAGAAAACCTGCAGAGAACGTGTCTGAGAACATCAGAAATGTTGATTTAGATCCAGAGAAAAACATAAAAACATGACTGAGGACAAAAATGAGCTGACTGGATGAAGCTGGGATCAGGTGAGCAGCAGGTGAACCACTGACCAGGTGTTGGTGCTCAGGTTGGTTCATCACATACTGGTAGATCTTCTTCTCCAGGTAGAAGTTCAAACACACCAACGACAACAGTGGTAACCTGAACACACACACACACACACACACAGACAATAGGAGGAGTTACCTGGCTCTGCAGGTGTGTTGGAGGAGTTACCTGGCTCTGCAGGTGTGTGGGGAGGAGTTACCTGGCTCTGCAGGTGTGTGGGGAGGAGTTACCTGGCTCTGCAGGTGTGTGGGGAGGAGTTACCTGGCTCTGCAGGTGTGTGGGGAGGAGTTACCTGGCTCTGCAGGTGCGCTGCGTGCAGGTGAGCAGGAAGGTGCAGCATAGAGCTGCAGCGTTGTAGCAGCAGGAACTCAGACTGTGAGCCTCCATCAGCAGGAAACTCTGCAGGAAGGAAACTCTGTTGAAGAGTTCAGACAGCGCCACCTGCTGGTGCTGAGACACACTGCTGAGCTCTGAGAAGAGGGAGCGCAGACCTGTGAGACAGACAGGTAGACAGGTAGAGAGACAGACAGGTAGAGAGACATGTAGACAGTCAGACAGGTGACTGCTGTGTTTTGTTTGTTGTTTACATAGAGTCGTGTTCTTCACCCTGTGTCGAGTCTCTCAGGGTGGTCCTCAGTTCCTCTCCATTGGTCAGGATCTCCTGCTGCACCTGTAAGGCAGCACTCTGGGCTTCAATCAGGTCCTCAGCCATCTCCCTGGTGGACTGAAGCTGCTCCACAACACCTGCTGAGGTATCCGTCAGCCTAACACACACACACACACACACACACACACACACACACGCACACACACACACACACACACACACACACACACACACCTGTGGGCTCACCTGTACATGGTGTTACCTGTACATGGTGTTACCTGTGAACTCACCTGTACATGGTGGTCTCGGCACGGCGCTGCCAGGCCTCAGACTGCAGGAAGTGGCAGATGGAATGAGTGTGGGTGAAGAACTCTGTGTAGGTGTTGAAGGCCACCGCATCCATCCCACCTGTACATCTGCTCACTTCAGAGCCCTCAGGGCATGATGGGAAATCTCTACCTGAGCTGAAGAGGGAAAGAAGCTTCCTGAGCAGGTTTCCTTCATTCACACACCAAACACTGAATCCCATCACACCTGCTGACTCATAGGTCTACATATAAAGATACTACTGGTCCTGGGGTATGCCCTTACCTGTCCAGATGAACCTGTGATAGACTGTTACCTGTCCAGGTGAACCTGGGACAGACTCCAGCCTATCAGAGGACAGAGTGGACCTACAGGTAGTCTGTGGTCATACATGTATATTTATGTGTAGTTATAAAGTCGTTTACAGCAGAGAAACAGACTAATGATGGAAAAACAACACAAACAGAAGCATCACTCTGATCGTCAGTGACTGGATGCAACATTACGAACACGTTTCTATTAAAGTTCAGTTTCATCAGATTGATAAAGCACGTCTGTAAATGAAGTCAGTTTGGAGTTCAGCTTCTCTTTTATTTTCTTTTAAAAACGCAACTTCTCCGGTTGTTCAGGAAAGGTTTTCATGCTGGTATTTTAATGATTGTGTTTCAAAAAGGAAAGTCTGAAGTGAAGGATGTACCCAGCATTTAGTCACATCGAGGTAAATACTGATGCTAACCCTAATCCAGCATTTAGTCAAATCCCGGTCAATACTGATGCTAACCCTCTAACCAGCGTTTAGTCACATTCAGGTAAATACTGATGCTAATCCTCACCCAGCGTTTAGTCACATCCAGGTAAATACTGATGCTAACCCTAATCCAGCGTTTCGTCACATCCAGGTAAATACTGATGCTAACCCTCTAACCAGCGTTTAGTCACATCCAAGTAAATACTGATGCTAACCCTAATTCAGCATTTAGTCACATCCAGGTTAATACTGATGCTAACCCTCTAACCAGCGTTTAGTTACATCCAAGTAAATACTGATGCAAACCCTAATCCAGCGTTCAGTCACATCCAGGTAAATACTGATGCTAACCCTCTAACCAGCGTTTAGTTACATCCAAGTAAATACTGATGCAAACCCTAATCCAGCGTTTAGTCACATCCAGGTAAATACTGATGCTAACCCTAATCCAGCATTTAGTCACATCCAGGTATATAATGATGCTAACCCTAACCCAGCATTTAGTCACATCCAGGTATATACTGATACTAATCCTAACCCAGTGTTTAGTCACATCCAGGTAAATACTGATGCTAACCCTAACCCAGCATTTAGTCACATCCAGGTAAATGTTGATGTAAATATATAAGTACTTCAGTTTGTTATCAAATAAAAACTGTCTGATATGAAGCTGTGTTAGCGTGTTGCATAGCTAATGATGCTAACAATAGCTTCATGCTCAGATCTCTGTTTAAACTGCAGCACTAAGGGGCATTCAGATGCTAAACTTTAACCAGTAAACCAGGACTGAGAGGGTTATGGTGTTAGCATGTGTTAGTATGTGTTAGCAACTGTTAGCTTCTGTTAGCTTCTCTCCTGCTTTCTGTGCTCATTAAACTGCATCTTAATCCAGCTGAACTACAACAAAGCTGCTCTCATTTCCAGATGTTTCCGTTGTCAGACAGCAGAACCAGGACGAAACAGAGAAACTCCTCCAGACCACATGCTAACCAGCATTAGCTTCATTTAAAGACTGATTTTATAACATCATCTGACAACAAACACAGAAGTTGAAAACATTCACACAGATTTACTGAGAGAATTTTAGACGATAGAAAGTCTGATTCATCTGTCAGAGAGTCTTCTTCCTGAAGGGGGTGGGGCCAGCAGCAGCTCATTTAAAACTACAGAAACAGTTTAGAATAAAACCCGGACTATAGAAACACTGACAGGCTTCAATGAATCTACTGATATAAACGTGGAACCTTTAAATATCAGGAGGAAGGTTCTGTCTGCAGTTCTGCAGGAAGCAGTTTCAGGAGAACACCTGCAGAACCTTTAAACCAATCAGCAGAACAGAAGGAAGAACACTGACTGACATACACTGGAGGACAGCTACAGGTGAGTACAGGTTTATAAAGATGACTACAGTTCCCCAGAGTGCAGCAGCCATTAGTTTACCTGCTCAGGTGACAGTGGGCAAATTGCAGCGCGATGCTGTTCTGGCTCTCTAACGTCATATCCCTGCAGCGCGTGTCCAAGTGCTCCAGAGCGCGCGCCCAACACTCTCCGTACCGCGGCTGCGCGGCGAGGCTCCGCACGCGCTGCAGCTCCAACATGCCACGTTCAGAGTCCGGATGTGAGCCGGGAGAGGACGGTCCAGTACCGGCGGAGAGTCGGAGCAGTAGCAGCACCGAGAGAACACCCGCCGCCATCTTCACATGTCGTCACCTCAGCCAATCACAGAGCCGGGATTTAACCGAGTCAGGGGTCACCGAGAGGTCACGTGTCAGGGCTTCAGAAATGAGAGTAAATGTGAGGTCTGTGGAGCCTCATGGCTTCAGATTGAGCCACAGTTAGTTCTCTTTTTGAAACTTTTCATGTGTTTGAGTTGGAAAGTTTTTATTTTCATGAACTGACTTAAAGACTGAAAAACACAAAAGCTTTAAGGAGTATCCAGAAAAGAAAACCGGTTCCAGCTTTCTGTTGGTTCCTTTTCAGTTTCATTTAGTTTTCCTGAAGTCTTTTAACATCTCAACCAGATCACATCCTCACTCTGCCTTAGAACTGGAACAGAAATGAGCTGTTTCACTTTTCATTTGGGACAAACAGTAAATGTGAGAACAACTAAAGAATGGTTCTCTAAAGCAGAACGTTGTTCCGTCACGATTTAAATGAAAACTAACCGCTTGAATACAGTTTGATAGTTCTCGTGTTCTTCTGATTTTTTATTCATTACAGCTGACTGATAGCTGATGGTGAGATGTTTCACCACAGGGAGCAGAACCTTCTCATGGTTCTCACTCCATACCCTCTTTTCGACCGGGGTGGAGCCCGTTCGGAGTTGGAGCCGGCGCCCGACTTGGCGCCGGTTTTTTGTGTTTCGACCACCGGAGCTGCGGCTCCGGGCTCCAAAAACTGGGGCCGTTTCGGGCACCAACTCGTTGCTGGGCCAGAGTTGGCCAGAGTTGAGAGCCGAGCATGTCACGGGCAGAGGGCGGGGTGACATCTAAAAACATCTAAAAAGATAAACATAGATATGATCATCAACTTATTGCGCGTGTTTAACCGCTAAGTAATCAATGGAAGCGTAGTCGAAGCTAAGTAGCTAAGCTAACGCTAGCACGTTTACTGTTAAGTATCCAAACGTCTTTGATAATTACCTTTCTTCTCAAACGTGATCGCCGGGCATTGGAACGGCGACGCCGATGGGTAACCCCTAACAGAAGGTTTTGCTGTTCAGCGATGGCGAGACACACTAGCAAAGCCATGAACACCACTCCAATGAAGTCCTCCATTGTTGTTGTGTGGGTTTCCGTACGGCGCGGACGCTGTTGAACGGCTACGTACGCAGTACGTACACACGTTTTGTGGTGGCGCAATGACGCAGCTCCAACTTTGCTCCTTCCGAATGGAAACACAAACCCGTTCTGGGGCGGCACGAGATTTGAACCAAAAAAGCACTGGCTCTCAACTTTGAACCAACCAAGCACCTGGTGCTCTTTGGTCGAAAGCCCCTACATGAGGACCAGGATCTGACCTTCATCCAGCAGGAGGTTCCTCTGAACAGAACCAATCTGATGATTTAGTGACATCTAGTGGTGAATTTACAAACTGCATCCAACCTCCCTCAGATGTCAGTCTTTACAGAAGAACCCACAGGAGAACCTTACTTCACCGTAAAACATGAAGGATCCTCTGCAGAACAATAACTCATCCATATAATATCAAATGTTAAAAGGTTCCCCGACCTCAGAATAGAACCAAGCACACAGATCTGTTGGGATCATAAATATCCTGGAGATTTAATGGGGTCAGTTTCTACTAGAACTCAGATGTTTTTCCTCCAAAATGGCATGATTCTATCTGCTGGACTGATGAAGTTCTGATAAAGTCCATTAAATAGCAATAAATCTGGACCCACATCTATGGACTTCAAGGACCTGGAACTCTGGAAATATTCACAGGATGAAGGTAGAACTCTGATCACTAATAAAGTTACTGAAGAACCAGATGTTCTGAGGAGGTTCTTGTTCTGGTTCTTCATTGAATGACCTCAATGTTCTGATGTTAATAAGAGGCTTGTTTTAAACAAAAACAGTAAATCACATTAATCATCTTCATGAATTCTGCTGATTGATGTTCATCAGGAGACTGTGTGTGTGTGTGTGTGTGTGTATATATATATATACATATGTATATATATATATATATATATATATATATATATATATATATATATATATATATATATATATATATATATATATATATATATATATATATATATATATATATATATATATACAGATATAGATATGTATGTGTAATGTAGACTAATATATTTTATTAATGTTAATAATAAACCTAAACCATCCAACCCTGTTTAGGAGGTGTCCTCGTGAAGGTTTAATATTTTTTCAGCAATGAGTTTCTGAAAAGTTTTAGTGGATCCACTGATAGAGCTGAGAATGAGACGGTTCAGTTCATCACAAACTATAGCTGTCAATAAATCAGTGGCTCTACAACATTAAAAAAAAGATTTATGACAATCTCACAACCCTGAATATATATATATACACAGTAATTGTTTTAATTTTAAAACGTGAACATGCAAGGCTGTGTTATTATTTCTGTTCCATTTGGTTGTTTTTCACGGTAAAAATAACTGGAGCAGCTGAACCCATAGACTGTCTATGGATGAACCGAGGCGGTGACGTCATCAAGTACGCTGGTATTCCAAATGCACTTTAGCCTTGATGCGTTCGCGCCAAGTACGCGAGTACGAACTTGCGTACTTAGAATTGAAAAACGGCCTAACTCTTTAGTCTGCAGCCACCTTCTCATTTCCTGGTTTTATCTTCAGGACTATTTCCATCATAAAATCTCACTGAAGGCATCAAACTATGAATGAACACATCTGGAATTATGGAGGAAACAAAAACATGGAAAGTAAGTCAGAACATGTTTTATATTTTAGATTCTTGTTATTCTCTGGATGAGCTTCATGAGGTAGAACCTGAAATGATTCTCCAACAGTCTTGAAGGAGTTCCAGAGATGCTGAGCACCTTTTGGTCCTTCTGCCTTCACTCTGTGGTCCATCTCATCCCAAACATCTAGATTGGGTTCAGGTCAGGAGACTGTGGAGGCCAGGTCATCTCCATCATCTCCTTCTTGGTCAGATAGTCCTTCCACAGCCTGGAGGTGTGTTTGGGCTCATTGTCCTGTTGGAGAATAAATGATGGTCCAACTAAACCAAACCGTATGGGATGTCATGTCGCTGCAGGATGCTGTGGTAGCCATGCTGGTTCAGGGTTCCTTCAGTTTGGAATAAATCCCCAACAGTGACCATCACTGGGTAGTTCCTAGATGGTTCCTGGTAGGTTCCTGGGTAGTTCCTAGATGGTTCCTGGTAGGTTCCTGGGTAGTTCCTAGATGGTTCCTGGTAGGTTCCTGGGTAGTTCCTAGAGGGTTCCTAGATGGTTCCTGGGTAGTTCCTAGATGGTTCCTGGTAGGTTCCTGGGAAGTTCCTAGATGGTTCCTGTATGTTCCTGGGTAGTTCCTAGATGGTTCCTGGTAGGTTCCTGGGTAGTTCCTAGATGGTTCCTGGTAGGTTCCTGGGTAGTTCCTAGATGGTTCCTGGGTAGTTCCTAGATGGTTCCTGGTAGGTTCCTAGATGGTTCCTGGGTAGTTCCTAGATAGTTCCTTGAGGATACATTCAAAGTTTTTTCAGTTTTCTGGACTGACTGACCTTCAGTTCTTAAAGTAATGATGGACTGTTGGTTCTCTCAGCTGATTGGTTCTTGCCATAATATGGATTCTAACAGTTGTTCAATAGGGCTGTCAGCTGTGGACCAACCTGACTTCTGATGGTTCCAACCCCATTAAGAAGGAAGAAGTTCCACTAATGAACCTTGACAAGGAACACCTGTGAAATGGAACCATTTCAGGTTCTACCTCCTGAAGATCATCCAGAGTATAACAAGAATCTAAAATATATAACATGTTCTGACTTACTCCCCATGTTTTTGTTTCCTCCATAATTCCAGATGTGTTCATTCATAGTTTGATGCCTTCAGTGAGAATCTACGATGGAAATAGTCCTGAAGATAAAACCAGGAAATGAGAAGGTGGCTGCAGACTAAAGACTGCTAGCGTACATGTTGTGTATCTATTGTGTATCTGTTGTGTATCAGTGTGTGTCTGTTGTGTGTCTGTTGTGTACCAGTGTTGTGTGTCTGTTGTGTACCAGTGTTGTGTCTGTTGTGTGTCTGTTGTGTACCAGTGCTGTGTGTCTGTTGTGTACCAGTGTTGTGTGTCTGTTGTGTGTCTGTTGTGCGACAGAGACTCTGAGTCTGGTTTGGGGACAACAAACGCTTTAGTAATAAAGGAAAATAAGAAAACAGGTAGAAACTAGTTTGTCTACAGCGACAGTGTATTGAGTTGACTGATCCACCCAGAGTAAAGCAGAATATTCATCCTGGATATTAGCAACTATGAAGTCACCACACATCACTACTACTCTAGAAACACAACGTGGCTGACATGGTGGCTCCTGCAAGACGACAATATTAGAGGCACTAAACTCTGGAACATGCAATATGGTGGCTGGTTACTGTACTTCTGGGTCCAGTCTGGAGTCCCATCGCAGAGGGAAGCGGACGGGCGGCGGGCGGCGCCCCGTACACAGAGGCTCCGCCCTCACCTCGCTGACATCACGGTGATGTCACCGCGATGTCACATGACATCACGGTGACATCACAGCGACTCAGCTTCAGTTTAATCCTGATGAAGACGTTCAGACTGAAGCCTGCAGAGAAACTGGAGGCTCAGATCAGACAGGAAGTCCAGCTGGAAGTGTGTGTCTGTGTTTGTCTCTTTGTGTGTTTGTCTCTTTGTATCTCAGCTGTTTAGACTTTTAAAAACTTTTCTTGAACTGATTGTTTTTTTCAGACAGATTTCAGGTAACTTGCTGCTGCATCAGATTCTGTTCACGGTTTATTTATTCATTATTTGGGATCAAAACTAAGTTCTGTGAAATATTTTTGCCTGAATTTTAAGAATTTCATGTTTTCAGATCTGAGAATTTTTATATTTTGACCCTCAGTGTCTCCAGAAATCAAACCGATCAGGAGGAGTTTAACCACAGAGGACTGTGGGAGTTCTATTTCTGGAAACATTTAAATATTAGAAAATAATCAATAATATTTCAAATGAAAGAAATTCTTAAGTCTAAAAACAGAAATATTCCTAAATGATTTAGTTTGGGGACCATCTGAAGTGTTCCTTTAGTCTGTGCAGTGGTTCTAAAATGTTCTCTGTATTTAGAACGTTCCTCTGGTTTATTCTGATTTTCAGGTGATTAAACACAAATGAAAAGAGAATGATGAATATTAATAATATCTGATAACACTGGAGGCCGTGGGTTAGTTGTTTTTTTCTGGATGGGTCTAAACACGGTTAGGTCTGCTGCACCACATCCTGCTTTACTGTGTCTTTAAACCAATCAGAATAGTGGGCGGAGCTAAGTGAAGGACAGACTGTGATTAAAATGGAGAATTAACTGGAAGCAGAGCTGCAGGATCCAGGCTGATGATGTCACAGTCTGAGCATGCCCACTGCTGTCTGGTTTAACACCTGAAACACCAGCAGCTCCACGGATTCTCTACATCAGACGATCAAGTGATGAATACACCTGCTGCAGCATTTTTAGTCCAAATATATCCAAAACATCATCTGAGTGGGCAAGGCTGCAGTCTCTCAGGTGTGTCCATACCTGAGTACAGGAAGACCTCAGTTTAGTGGTAATGGCGTTTCAGCGTTATGTTGGAACTGGTTCAGTGCAGTGCTGCCAACTTGGCGACTTTCTTGTTAAATATGGCGACTTTCTAAGTCCTCCTGGCGACTTTTTTTGTCAAAAGCAACTAGCGACAAATCTAGTGACTTTTTCTGGTGTTTTAGAGACTCAAATTAAAGCTTGTATTTTGCTGCAGTTACTGTCCTCAATGAGCAGCAGGTGGCGCTGTGAGCTCCTCCCGTCCCAAAGCACAAGCTGTAAGTCTGGTAACCCCACAGCATCCCACTGTCTGATTGGAGGAGACCCACACCGCTGTCCAGATGGCAGATCCCGTCCTGCTTACAGAGCTGGATGTAAATGAAAATGTTTCTTTACTTTCACACTAAAATAAATCACTGCATTTAGCCTCTAGTTCAAAAACAGATTTTGTGTGATTACACAGCAGCGTAGTGGTCTCATTACTGAGATGGAAAGATTCTTACTGCTTTGGCTGGAAGACTAACAGCAACGGCGTATCCCGGTGAGCTTTTTATACTATAGTTTCAATGTGAGCTAATGACTGCTTTCATTACTGTAGTTGTACAAATAAACTGATCAATATCGTGATGCACAGAACTGCTTCGTTTACATTTTCACCAGAGATCCCATTTTTGTGAAAATCGGCTTACATCACACCGTAGGAACAGAACTCGGTCGAGGACCCCCTGTAGATCTGAATGGATCTGAGCATGCTCAGTACTGATCACTGTGTCATGTGTGCTGCATTCAGGTACTGTGGGAAACATGTTGTACTGGTGCAGAGCTGAAAGGGGTCTGTTGACCACCGGTCAGAGTAGCAGGTGGTCAGGATGTAAATATTAGAGATATTAGAGATGTGGAAGGTACCACTGAAGGCAGCTTTCCCAGCATGCTGTAAATTAGCATACCTCTGAAGTGATCTGAACGCAGCCTCTGAATGACAGTAAGCTGCTGCTAGCAACATTAGCATGTTGGCTGAGGAGGACTCGGCAGCCGTTTTGTGTTTTATTGTTTCACCTGCTCCATATTTTGCTGTCTACCTGCAGATGATGCGTCTGAAACCCTCTAGGACGTCCTGAAGCAGCAGCTCCAGGACCAGGACTCTGATCTGAACCTCCAGGGACCTTCTGCTGGGTGCGTCCAGACCAGGTGAGGCCAGGTGGAGCTCTGCGTACGGACGCTCTGGTTGAAGCCTGCAGGGTCTCCGAGTGACATGCAGGCGGTTGACTGTTCAGACTGGAGGAGTGCAAACTGTTCCAGACATTCAACATGAAGACGAGTAAGATGAGTCCTCTCCCACTCTGTAAGAAGACTAGAACTGAAATGGAGCTACTGTCAGAGTGGGACTGATAGTAAAAGCGCTTCCTTTGGAAACAGAAGACAAACAGACTGATGAAGAGCAGAGTGGAAGAATCCTGGAAGAACCACCTCTTATCAAACCACCAGAACTCAGTCCTGGTTGGGGTCTGGACCAGACTGGAGGGTCTGGATGGAAAACATTCTTCTGTTCATTGTGGCTTTAATGGAAAACGGGTAAGAAAACAAAGTGAGAGATTTCTAAGGAACCAGTTTAAGGTGCAAACCGCCGTCACACATCACCTCTGAGGCTTTCAGTCGAAGACCAGGTTCAGTAAAACAGTCGGTCAGCAGCAGGACTCCGTGGTTCGTGTCCACAGCAGCAGCAGCAATGCATTCTAGGAGCGCCGTGCTGCCGCTCATAAATCTGAGGATATGTAAACTAATCAGGGATGTCAGCAGCTCTTTTTTACTGACACCTCACAGGCCACTGGAGGGCGGAGCCTGTAGAGCATCTGACCAATAGAAACACTGACCAGGTGGACGTCATCAGGTGTTCAATGATGGGAGGAAAATGTGTCTAAAAACACACCTGTGGACCCGAACCAGAGGTCAGGGAGCAGTCAGTCAATGAATCAGTCAGTGAATCAGTCAGTCAGTGAATCAGTCAGTGAATCAGTCAGTCAGTCAGTGAATTAGTCAGTCAGTCAGTGAATCAGCGAATCAGTCAGTCAGTCAGTGAATCAGTCAGTCAGTCAGTGAATCAGTGAATCAGTCAGTCACTCAGTGAATCAGTCAGTCAGTCAGTGAATCAGCGAATCAGTCAGTCAGTCAGTGAATCAGTCAGTCAGTCAGTGAATCAGTGAATCAGTCAGTCAGTCAGTGAATCAGTGAATCAGTGAATCAGTCAGTGAATCAGTCAGTCAATGAATCAGTCAGTCAGTGAATCAGTCAGTCAGTCAGTGAATCAGTCAGCGAATCAGTCAGTCAGTCAGTGAATCAGTCAGTCAGTCAGTGAATCAGTCAGTCAGTGAATCAGTCGGTCAGTCAGTGAATCAGTCAGTCAATGAATCAGTCAGTGAATCAGTCAGTCAATGAATCAGTCAGCGAATCAGTCAGTCAGTCAGTGAATCAGTCAGTGAATCAGTCAGTCAGTGAAACAGTGAGTGAATCAGTCAGCCAGTCAGTGAATCAGTCAGTCAGTGAATCAGTGAGTGAATCAGTCAGCCAGTCAGTGAATCAGTCAGTCAGTGAATCAGTCAGTAAATCAGTGAATCAGTCAGTCAGTAAATCAGTGAATCAATCAGTGAATCAGTCAGTCAGTGAGTGAATCAGTCAGTCAGTCAATGAATCAGTCAGTGAATTAGTCAGTCCTTAGGAGGCCTTTAGATCAGGAAGCGTCAGTCAGTAATATTAGAGTTTAAAGCTGTATAACAGACAAAACAATAAACTATCAAAGTAGAAAATAAATGGGTTATATTCGGGAAGCAATGTTTCGCTCAGAGTAACGTGTTGTTAAGCGTCGGTTTTAGTTCCAAACTACTCTCCCACTCTCCACGGAGACTAGCGGGACACAACAGCTGCCTTTTGATTATATATACACACTTTTTATCGTTTTTTCCTTTTCATTTGTTTTTCCTAGAAAAAGACACTACCTCTCAGTTGCAGTCCTTTACAGAATCTCCAGACAGAATCAGTCCTTCAGCTCTGCTTTGCTTCTATCTGAAAACAATGTAAAAATCTCCAGGAACAGCACAGTCTCATTCCTCTTCCACCCGGCACAGACTCTGTCAGTCAGCTGATCAGTCGGCTTGATTCTGACTGATCAGCTGACTCTCTCGCTGACGGCAGTCCGTGACTCTACGGTTTCCTCTCGGCTGGGACACGGGACGGCTGACTGGGGGACGATGTCTCTGAGCTCCCTGCCCTCACCTGCTGCCTCCGGCTCCGCCCGGAGTCTGGCCCTACCATCTGCTCCAGGCACAAGTCCGGCTCCGGCTGCTCCAGGAGGTCCGGGAGGCCTCGAAGTGCTGTTTGACCCTCCTCCTAAAACTTCCCTGCTCTCCAATACCGCAGCTGCCTCCCCTCGCCCCTCTGGCTTGACAGCCTCCATGCCGATGTCTCGGCTTGGGAGCACGCTTCCTCTGCCGGGCCGAGTGGTACTCAGGTCCTGGGGCTGTTCGCTCTGGTTCTGCTGAGTGGGGACAAGGTTGGTCCTGGTTAGGCTAGAAGATGGTCGGTGGGGTAAGAGGTGCTGCACATGCGGCTGGGTGAGCTGAGGGTGGGGTTGGGGGCGCTGCTGGGGCTGCTGCTGGGTCTGAATTCGCTGGAAGTGGGGCTGCGCTTGGGACTGGGACTGAAGAGGCCTTGAATGGGGGACAGACCGTCTGGGTTGTTGTCTGTACTGAGTCTGGAGTTGGTGTTGTGATGGGTGCCTTGTCTGCGGTTGGGGCCTCGCCTGATGCCTGGGCTGCAAGTGGGGCTGAGGCTGGGGTGTGGTCCTGGACTGGGGCTGAGGTGGAGGCTGGGTCGGGGTGCTGGACTGAGGCTGAGGTTGAGGCTGAATTGGGGTCCTGGACTGAGGCTGAAGTTGAGGCTGAGGTTGGGCAGAGGTTCTTGGCTGCAGTTGCGATTGAAGTTGGGCTGTGGATCTGGACTGGGAGTGACTCTGAACTTGTGTTAGGGTCCTGGACTGGAGCTGAGGTTGAGGTGGGGTCCTAGCTTGTGGTTGGAGCTGAGGCTGAAGGGACTGCCGGGGCTGGGACTGCTGTTTAGGCTGGGTCTGGGAATGAGACGGGTGCCTGGTCTGGGATTGAGGCTGAGACGGGTGCCTGGGCTGGGGTTGGGGTTCAGATGGGTGCCTGGGCTGGGGTTGGGGCTGAGACGGGTGCCTGGGCTGGGGTTGGGGTTCAGACGGGTGCCTGGTCTGTGGTTGGGGTTCAGATGGGTGCCTGGTCTGTGGTTGGGGCTGAGACGGGTGCCTGGGCTGGGGTTGGGGCTGAGACAGGTGCCTGGGCTGCGGTTGGAGTGGTGCAGGGGACTGGGTTTGTGTTTGTGGATGTCTTGTCTGAGAGGGTTGAACATGCAAGATGGATGGGGGCTGGGGCGGAGCATGCAAAGCCTGGGGCTGGGGTCGATGCTGGGCTGGTGAGTGAAGGGGCTGTGACTGGGTTTTCTGGTCGGTGGGCTGAGGATGCCTGTGAGCTGGAGGCAGGGGCTGTTGGAGCCGTGGTTGGGGAAGGACATGTAAGGTGGGAGAGGACTGGGCCACTGGATGTCGAGGCTGGGCTGGGGCCTGACTAGAACTGGGGGATTGGTGGCGTAGCTGAGGGGCAGGATGCCGAGGTTCAGGCAGGGACTGTGGTCGAGGAGCTTGCAGCAGGGGGGCAGACGGAGGCTCGACTTCAGGCCTGGAGGGTGGAGGAGGAGGAGGAGGAGGAGGAGGAGGCTGATCCAGCATGGAGGCAGATGACTGTTGGTGGCGATGATGGTGATGGTGGTGGTGGTGATGATGGTGGTGCTTGTGCGGTGGTCGCTCCTTCCGTTTGTGGCTCTTTGATTGGCTGATGCTACTGCTGCTGCTGCTACTCTTCCCCCCTCCTCCTCCCTCTCCTCCATCCTCTCCTCTGCCTCCTCCCTCACTAGCTGTTATTCCCGTTTTCTCCTTGTGCTTCCGCCCTTTATGTGTCTTGTGTCCGTGTGATTGGCCGTCGTCTGAAGCAGACGGCTGCTTTGTTGACTGTGATTGGCTCTGTTCGGAGGGGGCAGGCTGAGGCTCGGAGCTGGGACCTCCCTCCTCCTCTGCAGCAACCCTCCTACCAGTCTCGGCTGTTGGAGCTGCCGGAGTCTGAGCTCCCTCTCGCTCCTCCACAGTCTCCCTTGTTTTACGTTTTTTGATTGGCAGGGCTGTTTCCTGGACGACAGGTTTGCTGGAAGACTCCTTGGCTGCTCTCCGTTTGGCCTCCGCAGCCAAAATGGCAGCAGCAGCATAGCTCCCGGCCGCTGTGCTCGCAGAGGCCGATGCAGAGGAGGTGGATGCCGTGGGAACCGATGATGGTGCCGAAGCTGAGGCGGAGGCCGGTTTCCTGCCCCGTTTCTTGGGAGCGGTCTGTGGTGGAGGTGGCAGTTCCTGCTCTGACTTCCTCTTTCTGCCGGGACGAGATTTGCTCACGAGGGCAGGAGACACCACCTGCAGAGGAATCACCACATTTGAATAACACTTTACTGCATTTCACTGTAACTTCAACAGTAATACCCGATTGTGTGACAGACTGACAATGATACCTTTGAAGTGGTAGACGTAGTGCCAGTGGAGGATTCTGCCTTGCCAAATGGCATCTTGACCAGCAGTTTTCCTGGAGTTTTCTCGACCACGCGCTTCATGGCCACGCCCTCTGTAGCCTGCCGAATCTTCCCGCTGCCTGTATGAACACAGAGAGATAAACACATACACAACAAATACCATCCATCTACCCTTTTCCTTCTGCTTATCTGGGTACAAGACATTCCACTTCCAACAGCGTTTTCCAGTTCCTCTCAAGGTGTTACCAGGGCAATCCTGCAGAGAGTTCTGGGTATACCCTGGGATGTCCTCCCAGCTGAAAACCTTCAAAAGAGGGTGCCCAGGATGGTCCTAATCAGATGTTGAACCACCTCAGCCGGCTGCTTTTAATGCAAAGGAGCAGCAACTCTACTCTAAATTTGTCACCCTATCTCTAAGGTTGAGCCCAGCAACTGAACTGAAGCAACTCATTTTGGCTGCTTGTATCTAATTTTTTCGCTCAGTACCCAGAGCTCATGACCATAGGTAAGGGTTGGAATATAGAGAAAATACACACAAAATACAACCAGAGTCCTATTCCATTATTCCTAGCTGCGGTATTCAGTAAAGTGAGAGCTCTACCATGGAGTTCTGCTCAATTTTCACCACAACAGTTCAGTACAATGCCCGCATTATGACTGAAGATACACCAATCCAACTGTTCATCTCCATTTTCTTGTCAGTTGTGAGCAAGACAAATGTCTTCGCTTGTTGCAGTCTGATGAAACCAACAGAACCACATCATCTGCAAAAATCAAAGGCTCTGCGGTTCCCAAACTGGACACCCTCCTCATCCTGGCTGCACCTTCAGATGTGACCATGAATGTCACAAACAGGATCCGAGACCAGAGGGAACCCTGGTGGAGTCCAGTAACCACTGGAAACATGTTTGACTTTGTGCTAAGAATTTGCTCTAAACAAGGGTCTCACTTTAGCTCTACAAAGACCAAATGGCTTGGAGCCCTGGTACCCCATACTCCAGCAGTACCCCCACAGAGCCTCTTGGGGGATATGGTCATAAGCCTTTTCCAAGTCCACAGAGCACATGTGTACTGACTGGTCAAACTCCCACGACACCCTCAGAAACTCTGCAGGGTACAGAGCTGACGGAATCATTGCTACTCCTGAATCTGACGTTATTCAGTCAGTCAGAGTCTCCCTTCCACACCCTGGAATGAAGTTTCCTGGGGAGGCTGAGGTGTGTGATAAGAACCAGAATTGTATGACATGTCTCCATGTGTTGTGTTCTGTGTGTGTGTCTGTGTGTGTGTGTGTGTGTGTGTGTGTGTGTGTGTGTGTGTGTGTGTGTGTGTTCTTATACAGTGAACACAAAGCCAGATAAAACCTACAGAGAACCACAAACACTGAAGATCATCTGACTTCAATAGTGCAGTTCAGCATTCAGTACCTTTGGGGCGCCCACGGCCTCGTCCCGATGGCTTTACCACCTTAGGTTTCTTTGGGGGGCGCTTCTCACGGCGGGATGGGCTTCCTCGCCCAGTGACGGTGAAATCAAAATCATTGGGGTCAGTGGTGGTGTCGCCAACCTTCTGGAAGTAGGCAATGAGCTCCACCTTGGAGCGAAACGCCTTCCCCTCTGAACTAGACAGCAAGAAATCCACACAACATCATCAGTGACATTACCGCATGTACTCGCCTAAACACCTGCAGGGTAGGCGGGGCTTACTTGATCAGGTAGACATCAAACTTCCCAGCGGAGCGTCCGGACTTCCTCTGCTTCAGTTTGCGAGTCCAGCCTTCGGGCAGCGACGGGTCATCATATAGTGGGCCGCGGTCCCGGATAATAGAGCGCCGCTGCCTGGGAGAGCCAGCAGACTCGCTGCCAGCAGCTGATTCTGAGCCCGGTTCTGATGGACCCGGCTCTGAGGGGCCCGCCACCGGCTCCAACACCTGAGGGATGGGGTGGTATGAATAGATCACACGGGATGATATCATGTTGTCCGCTAGGTGATAAACTCTACCCCCTCTGTACCTGTGACTCCGCCCTTGTCTCTGGCTGCCCGGTTGTTGAAGGCGTGGCCGAGGCTGCTGTCTCCGACCCCCGGTCGGCATGGCGACGCTCTCTACGGGCCTTCTTGGTCTTACTGTGGGACCGGTCTCTCTCTCTGGAGGTTTGCTGGGGGTCAGCAGGTCCCTCCTCGCTCTCCTGCGCTTCCTCCCTGTGGAAGAGATGAAGTCATGCTTGTTAATATGACATCATAATGACATTAGGTGGTAGAATCGGTATACGCCCGCAGAAAATGTTTAAAACAAGATCTCTTCAGAACTTTAAGTTGCGGGGACTTTGGGGATTGTACAGGGAACAAAAGGTTCTTCATCCCGTTATCTGTGTTTCCACCACAAAGGCACTTTTCCCGCAGCAACACAAATATATGGCGACTTTAAACTTGTCCATCTTGTTCCCCTTGCATCACAGACTCATCCCCCCCAAAGGTTCCTATTTACCTACGAAGTTACTTATTCATCTATTCTTTTTGGTTTCCAAATGAAACCAAGTGATTGCCAGAAACCAAAAGCAGGCTGTTTTGATTTTCATGTTTTGATTCTGTCACCTGAGATTGTTTTCCCTTTTAGGCTGAAAAACATAGAAGAGAATTTTTTTTTGTTTGTTTGTTTTTAACAGATTATTTGCCGAAACTTAGATCCCAAATGCTCATCTGGCATAAGTTTGGCTTCATGTGATTCTTGATATTTTTCTGATAGAAAAGTTTCAGTTTGATTAAGCTGAAAGCTTCTGTTTGCTCCATCTCTTCATTTTAAATAAAGTTTGCATTCTTAGAGCTTGTGTTTCAACCTTGTTTTAGAGACAGATGAATACATGAGAATGAGTTTGAATGTTTTGTTTGTTTTCTTCATTCTTTTAAATGCTAAAACAGACCAGTTTGTTCAACTTAAAATTTAAAAGCCCAACATGGTTCACATTTGGCTCATACATTCTGAAAGTTTGAGAGCTCCACATAAATGTTTGAGGAAAACCTGGTTATTAACACACAAAAACACTAGAACATGAAGTTATTAACACACCAAAACATTAGAAGATGTGGTTATTAACATACCAAAACATTAGAACACATGGCTATTAACCCATCAAAACATAAAAAATGGATAGGTGTTAACAAGTGATGCAGCTGGAGCTGATGCTGCTAGGTTAATGCTAACATTCAGAGGTTAGCATTAGTGGCTTACGCTATCTGGAGCAGTGTAACATATTTCTAACGTCAGATTAACTTTAACTAACTGACAGAGAAACAACCTGCAGAAACTGAGCAAGAAGCACCAATCAGGACATCAGCTGCTTCCACAGTGGCTAATGCTATGCTAACGGCTAGCAGCTAGGTTAGTAGGGAGCCACAGATTAACCTGAAACAGAGTCTGGATGACAATAACTAAAAAAGCTTTAAGATCTGGACCTGAGTGGGAAATAAAACAGAAGAGCAGTAGACAGAACTGCAGGAGACAAACTTATTGATGTCAAGTTATCGATTGATCAATCAATCAGTAAACAGGAAAGCTTTGGAGCATCATGTGATGTCATCTATGCCATCACTCTAATTTCTACTGTACATCCATCCATGTTCTTCCTCTTATCCGGGGTCGGGTTGTGGAGGCAGCAGATGAAGCAGGTCATTCCAGACGCTCCTCCTCCCAGCAACACTTTCCAGCTCTTCCTGGAGGATGGATCCCGAGGCGTTCCCAGGCCAGATGAGCTATATAATCCCTCCAGAGGGTTCTGGGTCTACCCTGGGGTCTCCTCCCAGGTGGACCTGTTCAGAAAACCTCCAGAGGAAGTCTCCCTGGAGGATGTGAATTAGATGTCCAAACCACCTCAACTGGTTCCTTTAGAGGTGAAGGATCAGCAGCTCAACTCCGAGCTCCCAGTGGATGTCTGAGCTTCTCCCCCTATCTCTAAGGCTGAGCCCAGACACCCTACGGAGGAAGCTCATTTCAGCCGCTTGTATCCACGATCTCATTCTTTGGGTCACTACCCAGAGCTCATGACCATAGGTGAGGGTTGGAATGTAGGTGGATGGTAAATGAAGAGCTTCTCCTTGCGGCTCAGCTCCATCTTCACCACGATGGCTCGGTACAACGCCCGCACTACTGCTGCTGCCACACCAGTCCACCTCTTGCTCCATTTTCCCATCACTCGTGAACAAGATCCCAAGATACTTGAACTCCTTCACTTGGGGAAGCAACTCCCCCCTCAACCCAGAGGGAGTAATCCACCGGTTTCCATCAGAGAACCACGGCCTTGGACTTGGAGGTGCTAATCCCCGCTGCTTCACACTCAGCTGTAAACCGCTCCAGTGCTGTTGAAAGTCATGGTCTGAGGAAGCCAACAGAACCACATCATCTGCAAACAGCAGAGACGCGATTCTGAGGCCCCCAAGCCGGACACCCTGCTCACCGCAGCTGCGCCTTGAGATCCTGTCCATGAACACCACGAACAGAATCAGAGACAAGGGTTAGCCCTGGTGGAGTCCAACACCCACAGAGAACGTGTCTGACTTTGTGCCAAGTATGCATACACAGCTCTCACTTTGGTTGTAAAGGGTGATGAATCCTAAGGCCCAGTAACCTCCTAAATCAATCAACTAAATTAATTAACTATCAGAGGATTACTGGACCAGCTCTCCATCTAACGGGTCCGGTTCCCGTAGCCCATATGGGTCAACCCAGATGAGATCTGAGGAACGTTTTTAAGCTGGTAAGCGAGAAAATTCGCCTAGCTCCTAATTGCCTCCATCCAGACGCCTATCCTGCTTCCTCTGATAACTAACTCAACTGAGTAGCCACTTTCGAATGGTCAAATTAATTACCAGTCACGTCTGTTAACGGCAGCTTTTCTCTCATCGGATTCTGCACTTGGTAAGTTGCTAGGTTTAAATTTAGAGGTTAAGGAATGGATAACCCCAAGGATAAGTTTAAAAAAGGCCACCCTCGGCCCCAACAACTAGGTAATCTGACAGAACCAGTTTTAGATGTAATGCACACAGTAACCTGACTTTTTACAAACTGAGAAGATATATGTGGTTAATTCATCATCATGATAAAAATAAATAGAATTTCCAATCTGTTAACTTTAATTGCAGGATAAATGTTTTATTATAATCTCAGCAGGAAAATAGCAATAGCCCATAAATCATCAGACAACCAATTAAACATTAATTTCTATAACAATCCTCTAATATGACCCCTAACTGGAACTATGCTTTTATCTAAGAAGAGCAATAATCACCCAAACTATGTAATTTGGAGGGGGAGAGCAGACGGTGTGGCCACACCTGCTGCTCACCTGAAGACCGACGCCCCGCTGGGCTCTGCTCCAGGGAGGAGGTGGAGAGAGAGTTCAGTCCAGATTTAGATCTGCTTGTATCCATTTTTGTTCTTTGGGCCAGTAAAAACTTTGTTAATCCATTCTGGTGTTAATCCTTTGGAAATAGTAGAGTTCAGTTATATTCCTTCAGTCAGCGTTATTTTTAGATCACAGTCTTTCGTAATCCTCAAACAGTGCAGAAAGAGCACTCCTTCAGTCCATAATTCCAATAGAACAGATATTCCTTTGCAGATCATGTTGAATCCCCCGTCCGAGTTACGTGGTAAAATCCCCTTTGCTCAGAGCATTTCTACCCTGGCTTGCAACGAGTGACCACCTCGCAACGACTCCCAACTTGTGTCTCGATCCAGTGTAATTTATACAACTGAACCTTTTGCACATGCAAGAACTGCACCCTTAATTAACATACGTGATGACAACATCCATCCTCCTCCTTACTCGTGCACTGCTTCCATCCACTGACCTCGTGGCCTCTGCGTGCTCTGGAGGAACTAAAACCATCCACTCTGGACTGTTCCACCAGCCCCCCCCCAACTCATCCTAAGACCCCTCCATGTTTGAGGAACTGAAACTAACTGTTTGGACTGTTTGGACCCTTCCACTCAGTCTCACTTTTCTATTAATGTATTTGTTCCATCTGCAGCTCAGAGCAGGCCTCCGGTCAGGAAACAGATGTCAGACTCACAAAAATCCTTGACGTCTATTTCGAGGTTAATAACCTTTACTGTGAACACTTGACCCCAGTTCACCTTAGCTCTTGACTTCTCACTTCATTACTAAGTTAAAAACCTTAGTTTAACAATAATCAAAACTCTTTCTAAAACATCTCAGTTTCATAGTAATCAAAACTCTTAAAAGCATTTCCATTCAATAAAGCATTAGTTCCTCATATTTGTCATATCAAAAACATCAGTTTCCCTGGTAACCAAAACACCACTTTTCAGTGAGTTGCTGTTCTGACTTAGTTACTTCTTAAACAGAGATTATAAAAATAGGTATTTGAGTTAGCTTTAACACATTTATTAGGTTATAGCATGAATCAGTTATAAATCACAGGTTATAATATCACAATGTTCCCTTATTTAGCTGTTATTCTGCCAGAGTCTCCCCCTTGTGGCTGATTCTGGGATCTCATACCGCCATGTTTCTCAACACCCCCTACTATGAGATCACAGTCAGCCCTTAAAAATGACTGATTCTGGGATCCCATATCTCCGTGCTTCACAACAAGGGACTGGATAGCTCGTATCAATGAGCCCGGTACCCCATACTTCCGCAGTACCCTCCACAGAGCCCCTCAGGGGACACAGTCATAGGCCTTCTCCAGATCCACAACACACATGTAGACTGGCAGGTCGAACTCCCATGACCCCCTCAGAAGCTCCGCAAGAGTACAGAGCTGATTCACCATTCCATGACCGGGATGGAATCTGCATTGTTCCTCCTGAATCCGAAGTTTGACAATCGGTCGGAGCCTCCCTTCCAGCACCCTAGAGTAAACATTCCCGGGCAGGCTGAGAAGTGTGATACCCTGGTAGTTGGAACACATTCTCCGGTCCCCCTTCTTGAAAATGGGAACCACCATCCCGGTCTGGCACTCCACAGGTACCACACCCAATGCCCATGCCACATTGTAGAGACGCATCAGCCATGACAGTCCAACGATGTCCAGAGCCTTCAGCATCTCAGGGCGGATCTTGTCCACACCTGGTGCCACTGAGGAGCTTCTTAACTACCTTGGTGACCTCTGCCACAGATATGGACGAAGATTCCCCCGAGTCTCCAGGCTCTGCCTCCTCCACAAAGGACGTGTTTACCAGATTCAGGAGTTACTCAAAGTGCTCTTTCCACCGCTCGACAATGTCCCCAGTACGGGTCGGAAGTTCTCCCCATGGACTGTACACAGCCTGGGGAAAGCCATGCCTCCCCTTCCTGAGGTGTCAAAAGGTTTGCCAGAACTTCCTTGAGGCCAACCGAAAGTCTTTCTCCATAGCCTCTCCAAATTCCACCCATACCCAAGGTTTTGCTTCCATGACTGCTGCAGCTGCCACCCTTATGGCCAACCGATACCTGTCAGCTGCTTTAGGAGACCCCCAAGCCAGCCAGGCCCGAAAGGCTTCCTTCTTCAGCCTGACGGCTTCCCTCACCGCTGGTGTCCACCAGGTTTTTGGGTTGCCACTGCAACAGGCACCAGTGACCTTCAGGCTACAGCTCCTAACAGCTGCTTCTGCAATGGAGGCTTTGAAGATGGACCACTCAGACTCCATGTCCGCAACCTCCCCCAGGATGCTGGAGAAACTTTTCCAGAGGTTTAAGTTGAAAACCCCACGGACAGGATCCTCCGCCTAAGGCTGGGCGATAAATTGATTTTATCGATTAATTCGACTTTGTACTTAATGTCGATTCATTTTAATGAAAATCGATTTTCTCATCAACATCCGCCACCACCCGCTGAGCTCCCGTAGTTCAGAGTGCGCGCCCCCCTCCCCCCGCACTTGATACACAAACAACATGGCGGCGAGCGGTGCAGGTCTAAAGGCACTTGTCCACTAGATGCTATTTTCCCACACAGCAACACACCGCATATGTGAATCGCACGGACGGCGGGCGGTCACTAGCGGACCACAACATGGTCACATGACAGCGCTTGAGCAACAGCGACTGCTACGTGGTCACGTGACCAAGCTTTCAGCTGGACAGTCCGGCAGACAAGTCGGATAAACACAGCGGCTCGGCCGCAAATTTTCCCTTTTATTTCAAAAACACTTCAGCGAAAAGTATTTCTGAAAGCATTTGAGGCGAGAAATAATCTGTGCAGCAGCTGAATCTGTCCTCGTTTTAGGTCACCGACGCCTAGTTTATAAGTTTGAGGACAGTTTCACCATGCGTGGAATCTCTGCATGCCTCACTGAATTTGCATTAAGTAGAAGTCAGTCTACTTTATGCAAATGAGCTGCGGCCCTCTCCAGGTAAACCACCGGATCACAGCTGGAAGCGCACCGCAACCGGACCAGCATGCCACATGCGGCGCATTTCCAGCTGCGATCCGGTGTGTTTACCCGGAGAGGGCTGGAGCTTATTTGCATAAAGTAGACTGGACTCCGCCATGCAGAGATTAGGTAGAGGGTTAAAAAAAATAAATCGTGAATCGGGATTTTTTGTGAAAAAATCTGAGATTTTTTTTTTAGGCCATATCGCCCAGCCCTACCTCCACCAGACATTCTCAGTTCACCCTCACTACACATTTGGGTTTACCAGGTCTGTCTGGCAGTCTTCCTCGCTATTGGATCCAACTCACCACCAGGTGGTGATCAGTTGACAGCTCTGCTCCTCTCTTTACCCAAGTGTCCAAAACATACTGCCGCAGGTCTGATGATACAACTATGAAGTCCATCATGGACCTTTGACCTAAGGTGCTCTGGTACCAGGTACACTTATGAGCAACCTTATGCTCCAACATGGTGTTTGTTATGGTCAGTCTGAATAGCACAGAAGTCCAATAAGAAGCACCACTCGGGTTCAAATAGGGTAGGCCATTCCTCCAGATCTCCCCCCTCCAAATTTCTTTGCCCACATGAGCGTTGCAGTCCCCCAGGAGAACTATGGAGCCCCCAGGCGGTACCCCTTCCAAGAACCACCCAGAGACTCGAAGAAGGTCGAATACTCTGAACTGTTGTTCAATGCATAAGCACAGACAACAGTCAGAGTTTTCCCTCTGCAACACAAAGTCACAGAGAGGCAATCCTCTCATTCTCCAGGGAGAACTCCAACAAAGTGGTGCTCAGCTGGGGGCTCATGAGTATCCCCACACCCGCCCGGCGCCTCTCACCCTGGGCAACTCCAGAAAAGGACAGAGTCCAACCCCTCTCCAGGATTCTGGTTCCAGAACCCTTGCTGTGGGTGGAGGTGAGCCCAACTATATCTAGCTGGTATCGCTCCACCTCCCGCACCAGCTCAGGTTCCTTCCCTGCCAGTGAGGTGACGTTCCATGTCCCCAGAGCAAGTGTAACATGTACATGCGGCCCAAGTATTTATTTCAATATTTTAGGATTTAGGATTTAAAGGTAGGCTAGTTCAAAAGATCTGGCTCGGCTCTCGGAGGTGATAGTGCAATAATAAAACACAAGACAGGAATTCAAAGTTGGTGTTGGTACCATATATTAAAGTGAATTTTGACATACAAAATATAATATAACCATAAATTATAACCAGAAACAGAAAACCCAATTATTTACAATCTGCAGAGATATTGTTTAAGTGCACTTGAGTGGAGTATTTACAAAATAATAATCAAAAAACAAAAAAAACTGCTCAGCCCACAATGGGGAAACCAGTTTGGGATCTAGTCACATGCACGGATGGATTTAGGACTGCACAGTTCGGTCCGGACAGGTTGTTCAGTTCATTCCGACCGGGTATAATTCAAAGAGTCCTTGAAGGTCCCACACACAAGTTGGCCAATGCCCATGGGCCATAGGCTATAGGCCTCAGGCCTCGAGTGTGCGAGTGAGTGGGTGTGAGTAAACGTGGGGGGTGGATAAAGGCTGCCACAGCCTCCTACCAGTACCAGCAGAAGGTGTAGACCGAGGTTCTGGGACTCCAGGTAACTTAGCTCGCCATCTGGGGATTACCCCAACAGGATGCAAGGGGACCTGGCCTAGATAATATATATAAACAGGACCATGCATCAGAAATCGTCAACACTAGCTAGTTCATTTCATAGAATCTCAATTATTGTTCAGTTACTTCCAACAATTAATTCTTTTCTTGTGTACACAGTATATAACATCAATGATTCATTTCATAAGTCAGTTCATCCCATTTGCAACAATAGAACAAATAGAAAAGTTCACAAAATCATTTGACCAATGTTTTGTCAAAATGCTATTAATATTTGAATGCTCTTTAACGTAAAGAACGATTATATTTGAATGAATGTGAGCGCTGTATTAGCATGTCAAAGGCTAGGTGCTATGTAGCCAGTCTATAGAATTGCCTTGGTTCGACATGCTAATGCTAAGCTAGCGCAACCATCAAACAAATATTTCAGACAGACAGACTCACCAATTCCCTTGACAATCCCGACATATACCGCGGCCAAACGGCTCCTACTCCCGCGGTACGCGATGACTAAAAAGAACATAACCATCGGATGAGTATTTTTGATGTTAGAAAGGTTATTTTAATAGAACCGAGCGCTACTGACCTGTGGCAGCTATCCAGTGTGCTTCCCCAACACGCTACTGAAGGGGAACTAGCGCCGGGTAGCTTTTATCAAGCAGCACAGGCCGAGCAAGCGACGTGATTGGTCAGCTACAGCTGAGCGAGCAATGTGATTGGTCAGCCACAGCTGAGCGAGAGCAACGGTTTAACGGTCACATGATGAGAGTGACGTATAGAGAGCAAAGGTGAAAGGTAAAAAGTCACATGACTAGGACAACGTATCATATATTTTATTTTAAATGTATCCTCTATTATTTTAATATAGTCTAATTTAAACCTGGGTTACACGAGTCTACGCCACCAGGGGGCGGTGCACCTAGACACCTGCTCCTGCCTACTGCCCGGTGGGCATAGCACCTGACCCCAATTTCCTGCCCAGTGAGAGTGGTAAGCCCACTGGGCGGCGACCCCGTTTTATTTTTCGGGCTGTGCCTGACTGAGCACCACGGGGCCCCCAGGCTTGGCCACCAGATGCTCTCTGGCATCTGGTAGCCTGTCAGCATGTCAGACGTTAAGCATTTTGTACCGGCAGGTGTTGAGAGATATAACAGGACACAAACATCATGGCTCAGTTCCTGCACAGCAAAACAGGAAATACAAATAATAAACTGCTTCTCCTTCCTCTTTTTATTAAATACTGGTTTACTGAACAGACTGTGGTAGTTTTTTTTCTGATGAAAACATTTAAGGTACGTGTCCACTAGATCCGTCAATTTCTTGGATCCTATTCATTGTCTATGTGAAATGCACTGCGTTGCATGCTGGTCCGGCTGCAGTGCGTTTCGAGCTACGATCCGGAGCATAAAGTAGACTCAACTTCTACTTTATGCAAATTTTATGCGGCGTGCTGAGGTCCAACGCATCGTGAAACTGTCCTCAAACATCTAAACTAGCTGTTGGTGACCTAAAACCAGCACAGATTCAGCTGCTGCACAGCATGTTTCTCGCCTCAGATGCTTTCAGAAATACTTTTCATTGAACTATTTCCGTAATAAAAGAGAAAGTTTGTGACTGAGCCGCCATGTTGGTCTGGCTTGAAATCCAGAAGCAGACAGCTCTGAGTCGATGCGTTCATCCAATCAGGGGGCAGGAGTTGAACACTGGCTACTGGCCTCAAGTACACGCCCACCAAGCGAGGGATATTCAGATGCGACGCGTTTACATACAGGAAAAACACATCTAGTGGACACGGAGCATTGGCAGAAGTTTCTGTCTGGTCCAGTCGGATCAGTTGTAAAGAGCTGCTGACTCACCGCTGAAGAGGCTGCATCACCTCCAGCAGGGGTTAAACCCGACAGCAGCGTTTCATGTCCACTGCTGTAGAAACACTGATGGAAACTGTTTTAAATTCAGCTCCACATGTTCCGCCTCTAACATGTTCTGTCTCATGGTCAGACCGTTCTGGATCTGCCACAGTGTAGAATGGTCTGACTGTACCTCACTCTCATTCTGTAGTTCTGTAGTGTAGAATGGTCTGACTGTACCTCTCTATCATTCTGTGGTTTTGTAGTGTAGAATGGTCTGACTGTACCCCTCTATCAATCTGTAGTTGTGTAGTGTAGAATGGTCTGACTGTACCTCACTCTCATTCTGTAGTTCTGTGGTGTAGAATGGTCTGACTGTACCTCACTGTCATTTTGTGTGTATGTATATATATGTATATATATATATATATGTGTATATATATATAAATATATATATATATACATATGTGTATATGTATACACATATACATATATGTGTATACATATATACATATATAAGTATACACACATATATGTGAATATATATATATATATATATACACACATACACATATATGTATACATATATATACATACACACACACACATATATATATATATATATATATATATATATATATATTGACTGCAGATTTTTATTGAATGGCCAGTTGTAAATGGCTTTTTAAATGCTGAATATAAAAACTAAATAAAAAATATTTGAACAAGCTCATCTGAAAACGCAGTCAGCAGTTATTCATACATGGAGTGCAGATATTAGCTTAATGCTAGCAATAGTTTACCCACGTTAGCAACACTGAGTTGGCACTGGGCCCAATTAACTGAAGCTACCGATATGTTATGTAGCTTTAGCTGGACATCAATATTTAGAGAATGTCTGTTTAACTTGTAAAATATATTATGAGTTATCTTCAGCTAATAACTTTTCTCCGGTAAGTCACTGCCCTGTTTTCCAAGACGACCCTCCTCTGACTCTCTGACCTTCTACCTGGGTGCTGGACGTGACGTCACTTTAAGGCAGCGCTTTCGCGAGTAATTAAAGTCGTATTAACCCGACGTATCAAAGAGTAGGTACTGAGCAAGATAGTTATCTCTAGTTTACCTTAGTGCTCGTGAGTACCCGACACAGTGCAAAACTCTGCTGTGAAGGTGGAGACATGCGGCGGTGGGGTATTTGCGACGATCAAAAAAATTTTTTTTATAAAAAGACATTTGAAGGAGTGGCCGCCACAATAGCAATAGCTCTAGAAAATGACCTCCAGCAGACCACTGATGTGAGTGTCTCTGAACAAACAATCAGAAAAAGACTTCATGTGAAAGGTCTGAGGGCCCAACGTCCTCTAGGGGGCCCTGTGCTCACTGACCGGCACCGTGGAGCTCGGCTGGCATTCGCCATAGAACACCGGAATTGGCAGGTCCATCACTGGTGCTCTGTGCTTTTCACAGATGAGAGCAGGTTCACCCTGAGCAAGTGTGACGGACATGAAAGGGTCTGGAGAAGCCGTGGAGAAAGTTATGCTGCCTGTAACATGGTTTAGCTTGACCGGTTTGGTGATGAGTCAGTGATGATCTGGGGAGGCATGTCCATGGAGGAGCCCACAGACCTCTACAGGCTGAACAATGGCACTCTGACTGCCATTAGGTATCAGGATGAAATCCTTGGACCCACTGTCAGACCCTACGCTGGTGCAGTGGTCCTGGATTCCTCCTGGTGGACGACAATGCCTGGCTTTATGTGGTAAGAGAATTCATGCAGTCCTTGGAGGATGAAGGAATTGATACCATTAACTGGCCCCAATGCTCGCCTGACCTGAATCCAATAGAACACCTTTGGAACATTATGTTTTGGTCCATCCAACACCACCAGGTTGCTCCTCAGACTGTCCAGGACCTCAGTGATGCCCTGGTCCAGATCTGGGAGGAGATACCTCAGGACACCATCCATCGTCTCATTCAGAGCTTGTCCCGACATCGTCAGACTGCATACAAGCACATGGAGGCCATACAAACTACTGAGTACCATTCTGAGTTGCTGCCAAGGAATTTCAGCAAGATGGACCAGCCTGCACCATCAGTTCTTCACTTTGAGTTTTGGGGTGTCTTGAATTTAGCCCTCCTGTGGGTTTATAATTTTCATTTCCATCAAACAATGTGGCATCTTTTCATTCCCAATACATTATCCAGACCATATCAATGTAAATATCCAGTTTGTTTTTTCCCCGCATTGAAATATGATGTGTTTTCAGTGTTCCTTTAATTTTTTTGAGCAGTATATATATATATATATATATATATATATATATATATATATATATATATATATATATATATATATATATGTGTGTATGTATATATATATGTGTGTGTGTGTGTGTGTGTGTGTATATATTCACTGTTTTTTATACTATGTTTCTATGTATGATTGTGTTTGTGGAAAAAAAAGGTCTTAAATCTTGAAATTAGGATCATATTATCTTTTCATGCTTTAAATGTCAACTTTAGTTTATCAATCTGAGATAAACATGTTTATTTGGAACACTGGAACACATCAGCACACAGTAACACACAATATAACACACAATAACACACAGTAACACACAATAACACATAGTAACACAGTAACACACAGTAACAAACAATAACACACAGTAACACAGTAACAAACAATAACACAAAGTAACACACAGTAACACAGAATAACACACAGTAACGCACAATAACACACAGTAGCACACAATAACACACAATAACACAGTAACACACACAGTAACACACAATAACACACAATAACAAACACAATAACACACAGTAGCACACAGTAACACACACAGTAACACACAGTAATACACACACTAAGACACAATAACACACAGTAACACACAATAACACATAGTAACACATAATAACACAGTAACACACAGTAACAAACAATAACACAGTAACACAGTAACAAACAATAACACAAAGTAACACACAGTAACACAGAATAACACACAGTAACGCACAATAACACACAGTAGCACACAATAACACACAATAACACAGTAACACACACAGTAACACACAATAACACACAATAACAAACACAATAACACACAGTAACACACAATAACACAGTAACACACACAGTAACACACAATAACACACAATAACAAACACAATAACACACAGTAACACACACAGTAACACACAATAACACAATAACAAACACAATAACACACAGTAGCACACAATAACACACACAGTAACACACAATAACACACACAGTAACACACAATAACACACACAGTAACACACACAATGACACAATAACACAGTAACACACAATAAACACACAATAACACACAAAAACACACAGTAACGCACACAATAACACACACAGTAACACAACAATAAGACACACAGTAACACACAATAACCACACAATAAAACACACAATAACACACAGTAACACACACAGAAACACACAGTAACACACAATAACACACAGTAACACACACAGTAACACACAATAACACACAGTAACACACAATCGCACACACAGTAACACACAATAGCACACACAATAACCACACAATAACACACAGTAACACAATAACACACACAGTAACACACAATAACACACACAACACGCAGTAACACACAATAACACACAGTAACACAATAGCACACACAGTGACACACATAGTAACACAATAACACACAGTAACACACAATAACACACACAGTAACACACAATAACCACACAATAACACACAGTAACACACAATAACACACACAGTAACACAATAATACACACAGTCACACACAACACACAGTAACACACACAGTAACACAATAATACACAGAGTAACACACAACACAGTAATACACAGTAACACAACAATAACACACAATAACACACAGTAATACAACAATAACACACAATAACATTAACACAATAACACACACAGTAACACACAATAACACACAGTAACACCAGTTTCAGTGTGTGTTATTGCGTGTGTTGTGTAGCTATCTTGTACTATTGTGTTATTATGTGTGTATTATTGTGTGTGTTACTGTGTGTTATTGTATTATTGTTGTATTATTGTTGTGTTATTGTGTGTTACTTTGTGTTATTGTGTGTGTTATTGCGTGTGTTATTGTGTGTTACTGAGTGTTGTTGTGTTTGTGTGTTACTGTGTGTTGTTGTTGTGTTTATTGTGTTTTATTGTGTGTTATTGTGTGTTGTTGTGTGTGTGTTATTGTGTGATATTGTGTGGTATTGTTGTGTTTCTTGTGTGGTGTGTATAGCTGTGTGCTGAAGCTGCAGGTGAAGCTGTCACCACAGGAAAAGGAAATGAACACACACACACGCACGCACGCACACACAGAAGTGTGGCTCAGTGGCACTGAGGCAGCTGGATGCTAACAGGCTAACATGAGCAGTTCACTAGTGTGTGTGTGTGTGTGTGTGTGTGTGTGTGTGTAGGTGTGTGTGTGTGTGTGTGTGTATTTGTGTGTGTGAGTGCGTGTGCTGTCCCCCTCACATATAAACAGTGTGTTTGCTAACAGCTAGCAGCCCGTTAGCTCCGTGCCTGTGTGACGGAGGCGAGTGGAAGCGCCGCCGCTGACCGGGGAAGGGACGCCTGTGACAGATACCGCCGGCCCGACTTCCTGGGGAGTTGCCGTGAAGTCGTGGCGGCCCAGCGGCGCTCACACGGCGAGCTAAGCTAAGGCTAACCTCCGCTCCGGCTACAGCGACAGCTAAAGTCCACTCTGAGCCATAACTTGGTGACGTATTCCCGCTAACCCCGCTCCGCGGAGACGGCCCGGGATGGAAATCAGCGCACTTCGGCTTCGATAAAACACACGACCGTAACGGATGCGCGGCGGCGGAGCGGCGGCTCGGCGGCGCGGGGAGGAGGATAGAAGGTAAAAAACACTTACAGTCTCTGCTCTCCGCTCTCCACGGCGGCCATTTTTATTTAAATAAATAATTTTATATTAAAAAAAAGCTCCAAACATCTCCGCTCCCTCCCGCTGCACCCCGCCCCCTCCGCTACAAACACCGCGAGATCTGCGGCGCCGTCACCTCAGGTACACGCAGGGGCGGTGTAGTCTCGCGAGATCAGGCGAGACGTTCAGGATCCGGGCTGAAGTGTGTAAAAATATTAAGGCATGGGACTGCAAATGAGCTTATTGATCACTGATCAATCCGATCAGACTGTAGTAAACGGGCTCATCAACACAGACTGAGAGTATTCTATCATCAGTAGTGGAGAAAATACTACTAAATACACGAAAACAACACAATATAGATTGAAAAATGGATTTTAAAATACAAAACACCACTATAGCGATGCTATTTATTGTCAACATCACGTCATATATTTACATTTTCAGTAAATTTTATTTTATGTACATTTGACATTTTATGTCAAATGTACATAAAATAAAATTTACAAAATACAGAGGTGGGAAAAAGTTTTCAGACAGCCTTAAAATTTTACACAATCTCAAATATCATGAACAATTTGTGTAAAAATCTTTGTTGTGTTTCTAAAGGTGTGGCTGCATTAGACACAAACACTTACATACATACTTGTCTAAAACTAAAAAAACTAAATTCTTGACAGTTTCAATCTGTCAGTTCTCAACATTGTCGGTATCAACACCAGCAGCACCATGATACTGCCTCCACCATGCCTGACGCTAGGTCCCGTCCATGCTGGAGATAATGCTTCGCCAGGCCTACTGCATACCCTCACATTAGCAGGAGGAAGACAAAGCTGGAAACTGGACTCATCTGTCCACAGAATCTTCTTCCACTTCCTGGATGTCCAGTTCTTGGGGCTATCCTCTGTGTCACATTGGTCAGGTTCTTCTAGACAGCCTTGTAGGACCTTCAGCCGTGATCTGAAGTCTGGTTGAACACTGGACACAAGTTTGGTTTGACCACTGCTGCTGAAGCTCCTGTGATGTCAGTCGGTGGTTTTCCTGTGGATCAGGATGAGGTCATTTCTTGTTTTAGAAACCTTTGGAGGTCGAGATGATGGTTTGTCTTCCAGCTGTTGGTTGCTCTGTATTTCTACTGAAGGACTGCATCTGCACTTCCTGTCTGAGAATCTGGATCTCCAGGAGTGTTTCCTGTTAGGTTCCTTGTTTTAGAACATTTTTGTCTCTGAAGAACTTTCTATTGTGCTGGCTTTATACAGACACAAAGCACGGCAACAAAAACTGTCTTTAAATAAAAACCATCATTAGTGGATCACTGGAACCCAAATGACCCAATACTCAACATTTCTTATTTTCATGGAACCAGTCCGTTTTAAGTGTTTAACGTCTTTTTTAGGATGTGTTCAGTATTTTGCTGTGAGTGAACTAAAATAAAATACACTGAAGACCTCAGAGTGGTTCTTATTGCAGGATTTCACAAATGATGGGATATCTGAAAACTTTTTTCCACCGCTGTAGGATATGAGATGCATTCTTAATATACGCATCACATATCTTTGTTTCTATTTCATTTGCATATGAATGTATTTTAAGATAAAAATGAAATACATTTAAACATATTTAATTTATACAATGCACATTTTCCATGACTGTGCATTCAGTAGTGAATATTTTCCTTCAGTGGTAGTTTAGAATCGTACAGGATGGAATAATGGTGCATTAATATCAGTGTTACTGCATTTACTGATGAACACTTCTATGTCTGATGGAAAATAACCTAAAGATATGAACTGAAAGTATTTATATTTTTGTAAACTAATCTGGTTGTAACAGTAAACCAACATTTTTAGTTTTCCAGTTTGTCCTGGAGGTCCTTCACAATTTCTGTCAACAGCTGGATCATTCTGTAAATGTTGACCTGAATAAATGAAATAAATGTGATTTAAAGTTGGTGATTCCTTTATTTAGGGTTGTTTACAGTATTCAGCATGACTTCACTTTTGCTGTTTGTGACATTTTGATGTGATAATTTCATTTATTTGAATTAGACATTCATTTTACATTTTTTATTTGACTGCTGATGATAAAAAATAAAATGAGATGAAGTGAGATGAGATGATGAGGTGAAGTGAGGTGAGATGAGATGAGATGAGATGAGATGAGATGAGATGAGATGAGATGAGATGAGATGAGATGAGGTGAGATAACCACACAGAGCATGAAGAAGCCTGACCTCTGAAGACTGAACCTGCAGAACCACGTATTTCTTTTTCGGGATGTTGTACAAGCAACAGAAACGCAGAGCTGTCAGACCAGGACCAGAACCAGGAACAGGTCCAGCAGAGACCAGAACCAGGATCAGGTCCAGCAGATCCAGACTTTCTCTGTCAGCAGCTGAACTAAAGCTGAACTCCAGTCAGACATCAGGTGTTTCTACCTGTACCTGGTCTCCAGGTGTTCTGCTTCACTCTGTTCACATTAAAGCAGGTTAAGGTGTCATGTGACTCTTCTCCAGTAAACGGACCAATCAGGTTCCTCCTTCAGTCTGCAGGTAGTTTAATGTAGAGCCAGGAGGAAAATAAAATGAGGAAAACTGATCATCATGTTAATATATTGATTTACTGATCAATACAGCTGATTATTGATCATTGACACATCAGAGCTGTTACACTTTAAACTTCATAGATTAAACATGATGTTTATTAAAGTGTATTCAGGTCTGACTCCATCCCATAATGCAGGAAATCACTTTAACTTGAACCAAATCTAAACAACTGAATGTTGTTGATTGAATAAATACCAGTAGATGATCAATCATCTGATCAATGATCTATCAGCTGCAGGACCAGCAGAGTAAATGGACCAAACATTAAAACACATTTATGGGATGTCTGCATCAGCAGCTGGGTACATGCAGGTTTCCATGGTAACAGGATCCATCCAATGTGTGATGCTGTAATGGCTTCATTCAGTGGTTTTAGGAATGTTCAGATCAGCATCAGTTACCATGGAGATCTAGCTCCTCAGCATAAGTTACCATGGAGATCTAGCTCCTCAGCATCAGTTACCATGGAGATCTAGCTCCTCAGCAACAGTTACCATGGAGATGTAACAGGTTAAAGAGAGACACCTTCATGACTGCTAAAGCTCTGACTTTCAGCTCCTCTGGGTCTCTGGATTCTAAACTGAAGTCTGATTCTGTTTTATTCACTGAAAGTTGTGACATCATCACTCTCTCGTCATAATGACGTCACGTTGTGGGGTGACGTGCCTTCAGGCGTCTCAAAAACATTCAAATACAGATGAGAAACAAGGAAGTGAGCGGGTTCTTACCGTAATCTGACATCACCCTGTGTGTGTGTGTGTGTGTGTGTGTGTGTGTGTGTGTGTGTGTGTGTGTGTGTGTGTGTGTGTGTGTGTGTGTGTGTGTGTGTGTGTGTAGCGCACGTGATGTCATTCTCCACGCTTGCATGATTCAAACAGGGAAGTAAGACTCTGCCGTCAAGTTTGAGCGGAAGTCTGCCCTCAGAACTTCCTTTAAACAAATAAAAGCTTGATTTGGACCCAGCAGCTGAATAAATCCATGTATCATTGATCTGTATCGGCGGGAAAACATGTGATCAGACGTTTTCTAACAAATACCGCCATCTGACGTCTGACGTTACTGATACGTTAACAGGTTGGTTTAAGTTTTCATATCCAATTTTTAGGCTTTGCCGTTTAATAGCAGCTTTTTTAGACTGTGGTATTTTAATCTCCAGTTTTCCGATGTTTTGAAGGGTTAAGTTTCAGTTTTTTGACGTCGTTAAAACTATGGGCTTTTATTTTGTAATCCCTGCTGGAGGCGGCTCTTATTGTGGAGAGCTTGACGTGGCAGCGACAGTTCCACGGTGTGAGTTTGTGTGTCTGTTTATGTGTCTGTTTGTGTGAGTTCACACCTGGAATACTTACAGTTTAACTTCTTTCGGGTTCTGTTGGGTTTCATGTCTCGGTTCCGCTGTTAGCTGTTAGCCTGTTAGTTCACTTCGTGTCAACTTCGGCAGAGTTCGGCAGCATGTCGGAAACAGACCGGAGAGCCCGGTACCTGTACCGGCTGCCGCCCTCCGTCCTCTGGGAGTTCTGCCGGGTCATGGATGGACTGTCGGACCTGGACTGGACCCGCTTCGGTGAGTCGGAACCAGAATCAGACAGTATGCTAACAGCTAGCGGCTAACCTGTAGCAGTAAGGAGGGTCAGAGCCTTCAGCTGTTTCAACACTTTAGAACATTATTCAGTCACTGCAGAACATTATTCAGTCGCTGTAGAACATTATTCAGTCACTTTAGAACATTATTCAGACACTGTAGAACATTATTCAGTCACTGTAGAACATTATTCAGACACTGTAGAACATTATTCAGACACTGTAGAACATTATTCAGACACTGTAGAACATTATTCAGTCACTTAATAACATTTTTCAATCACTTTAGAAAATTATTCAGTCACTTTAGAACAGTATTCAATCACTTTAGAACATTCAGTCATTTCAGAACATTATTCAATCACTTTGGAACATGATTCAGACACTTTAGAACATTATTCAGACACTGTGGAACATTATTCAATCACTTTAGAACATTATTCATACACCGTAGAACATTATTAAGACATTGTAGAACATTATTCAGTAACTTTAGAACATTATTCAGTCACTTTAGAACATTATTCAGACACTGTAGAACATTATTCAATCGCTTTATAATGTTATTCAGTCACTGTAGAACATTATTCAGACACTGTAGAACATTATTCAGACACTGTAGAACATTATTCAATCACTTTAGAACACTATTCAGACACTGTAGAACATTATTCAGTCACCCTAGAACATTATTCAATCACTTTAGAACATTATTCATACACCGTAGAACATTATTAAGACACTGTAGAACATTATTCAGTAACTTTAGAACATTATTCAGTCACTTTAGAACATTATTCAGACACTGTAGAACATTAGTCAGTGTAGAACATTATTCAGTCACTGTAGAACATTATTCAATCGCTTTATAATGTTATTCAGTCACTTTAGAACATTATTCAATCACTTTAGAACATTCAGACACTGTAGAACATTATTCAGTCACTTTAGAACATTATTCAGACACTGTAGAACATTATTCAGATGCTTTAGAACATTGTTCAATCACTTTAGAGCATTATTAAGTCACTTTAGAACATCATTAAATCACTGTAGAACATTATTCAGTCACTTTGGAACATTATTCAGACACTGTAGAACATTATTCAGTCACTTAATAACATTTTTAATTCACTTTAGAAAATTATTCAGTCACTTTAGAACAGTATTCAATCACTTTAGAACATTCAGTCATTTCAGAACATTATTCAATCACTTTGGAACATGATTCAGACACTTTAGAACATTATTCAGACACTGTAGAACATTATTTGATCACTTTAGAACATTATTCGATCACTTTAGAACATTATTCAGTCATTGTAGAACATTTTCAATCACTTTAGAACACTATTCAGACACTGTAGAACATTATTCAGTCACCGTAGAACATTATTCAATCACTTTAGAACATTATTGAGACACTGTAGAACATTATTAAGACACTGTAGAACATTATTCAGTAACTTTAGAACATTATTCAGTCACTTTAGAACATTATTCAGACACTGTAGAAAATTATTTAGTCAGTGTAGAACATTATTCAGACACTGTAGTACATTATTCAGTCACTGTAGAACATTATTCAATCACTTTAGAACAATATTCAGACACTGTAGAACATTATTCAGTCACTGTAGAACATTATTCAATCGCTTTATAATGTTATTCATTCACTTTAGAACATTATTCAATCACTTTAGAACATTCAGACACTGTAGATTCAGTCACTTTAGAACATTATTAAATCACTGTAGAACATTATTCAGTCACTTTAGAACATTATCCAGACACTGTAGAACGTTATTCAGTCAGTTTAGAACATTATTCAGACACTGTAGAACATTACTCAGATGCTTTAGAACATTGTTCAATCACTTTAGAGCATTATTAAGTCACTTTAGAACATTATTAAATCACTGTAGAACATTATTCAGTCACTTTGGAACATTATTCAGACACTGTAGAACATTATTCAGTCACTTAAGAACATTATTCAATCACTTTCGAACATTATTCAGTCACTTTAGAACATTATTCAGTCACTTTAGAACATTCAGTCATTTCAGAACATTATTCAGTCACTTTAGAACGTTGTTCAGACACTTTAGAACATTATTCAATCACTTTAGAACATTATTCAGACACTTTAGAACATTGTTCAGTCAATTTAGAACATTATTCAGTCACTTTAGAACAATATTCAGTCACTTTAGAACATTATTCAATCACTTTAGAACATTATTCAGTCACTTTGGAACATTATTCAGACACTTTAGAACATTGTTCAGTCACTTTAGAACATTATTCAGTCACTTTGGAACATTATTCAGACACTTTAGAACATTATTCAGTCACTTTAGAACATTATTCAATCACTTTAGAACATTATTCAGTCACTTTGGAACATTATTCAGACACTTTAGAACATTGTTCAGTCACTTTAGAACATTATTCAGTCACTTTGGAACATTATTCAGACACTTTAGAACATTATTCAGTCACTTTAGAACATTATTCAGTCACTTTGGAACATTATTCAGACACTTTAGAACATTATTCAGTCACTTTAGAACATTGTTCAGACACTTTAGAACATTGTTCAGACACTTTAGAACATTTTTCAGACACTTTAGAACATTATTCAGTCACTTTGGAACATGTTCAATTTTTTGGACTATTTTGAGTTGTTTTGAATACTTTTACTAATCGTTTTTGTCAAACTTTGGTCCATTTTTTAAAATATTTTGAACAGTTTTAACCATTTTGAACAGTTTTACACTGATTTTACAAAAAGTAAATCTGGGAACTTTTTCATAGAGAGCATTTAACATTTAGAACCTGCAGTGTTCTTCATTTAAATTAAGTGCATTGAGTTGATCACAGGCTGCAGTATTTAATAATTCATATTCTCTGTCTGACAGCCTCACAGGTCCTCGGTGATCAGACTGCCGTCCGATTGGCTGAGAGGAGGAGGAGGCGGACTGATTGGGTGATGAACCAATGGGAGAACAGGAATGGGCGAGTTGGAGAGCTAATCGACCTATTGGACAGTCTGCAGCTGCAACGCCCCCGTGATGTCATCCTGGATTGTGAGTTCACCTCTGACCCCTGGTGACCTTTGGTGACCTCTAATGAGGGCTCACCTGAAGGTGGAGCGGTACCACCTCCATATAGTTGGCATCACCTCCACACATCTCGAGTTTGGGAGGCTATACAGATAAGATGGGCCTCAGTAAGTTCTAGCAAAGCATTTGACACCTCAGGACAGGAAAGCAGGACCTGGTCCAGGCTGGGTTTAGCCGTGGAGATGAACTGCTGACCTGGACTAGGGATAGTGTCACCGGTGGAGAGCAATTTGAGGAGCGTTCTCTGCAGAGGACACAGAGTCTGAAGACGTGGGGGAAGCCTTACTGATACTTGTCACCAAGGTGGTTACGAAGCACCAGGTGTGGACAACATTCATGGACGCTGCTGAAGACTGTGGACGCTGTTGGACTGTGTTGGCTGATACGTCTTTTCAGGTTCTCGTGGAGGTCTTGGACGGTGGCTGTGGAGCGGCAGACCGGGGTGGTGGTTCCATTTTTAAAAGAGGGTACTGGGTATAATTTCAGGGGTTCAGCTGCTCAGCTTCTCCAGGAAAGTGTATTTAAAGGTGATAGGAAGGATTCTTCGACTGATTGTTGAACCTCAGATTGAGGAGCAACAACACACTTGGCTGCAAACCGTTCCAGTGCTGCTGAAGGTCACGGTCTGAGGAAGCCAACAGAACCACATAATCTGCAAAAAGTAGCAACACGATCCTGAGGTTCCCCAAACCAGACATGCTCCTCACCATGGCTGATCCTTGAGATCCTGTCCATAAAGGCCACAAACAGGATCAGAGACAAGGGACAGCCCTGGAGGAGTTCAACACCCACTGGAAACGAGTCTGACTTTGTGCTGAGTATGTGGACACAGCTCTCACTTTGGTTGTACAGGGACCGAATGGCTCGTATCAGAGAGCCTAGTACCCCATACTCCCTCAGTACCCCCCACAGAGCCCCTCAGGGGACACGGTCGTAGACCTTCTCCAGATCCACGAAACACATTTAGACTGGCAGGTCGAACTCCCATGACCCCCTCAGAAGCGCCACAAGAGTAAAGATCTGATCCACCGTTCCATGACCAGGATGGAATCCACATTGCTCCTCCTGAATCCAAAGTTCGACAGTTGGTCGGAGCCTCCCTTCCAGCACTCCAGAGTAAACTTTCCCATGCAGGCTGAGAAGTGTGATACCCTGGTAGTTGGAACACACTCTCCGGTCCCCCTTCTTGAAAATGGGAACCACCACCCCGGTCTGCCACTCCACAGGTACTGTACCCGATACCCATGCCACATTGTAGAGACGCGTCAGCCTTGACAGTCCAACAATGTCCAGCCTTCAGCATCTCAGGGCGGATCTCGTCCACACCTGGTGCGACCGAGGAGCTTCTTAACTACCTTGGTGACCTCTGCCACAGATATGGACGAAGCTTCCCCTGAGTCTTCAGGCTCTGCCTCCTCCACGGAGAACGTGTTTACCGGGTTCAGGAGTTCCTCAAAGTGCTCTTTCCACCACCTGACAGTGTCCCCAGTCCAGGTCAGAAGTTCTCCCCATGGACTGTACACAGCCTGGGGAAAGCCCTGCCTCCCCTTCCTGAGGTGTCAAAAGGTTTGCCAGAACTTCCTTGAGGCCAACCGAAAGTCCTTCTCTATAGCCTCTCCAAATTCCACCCATACCTGAGGTTTTGCTTCCATGACTGCTGCAGCTGCCACCTTTATGGCCAACTGGTACCTGTTAGCTGCTTTAGGAGACCCCCAAGCCAGCCAGGCCCGAAAGGCCTCCTTCTTCAGCCTGACGGCTTCCCTCACCGCTGGTGTCCACCAGGTTTTTGGGTTGCCACTGCGACAGGCCCCAGTGACCTTCAGGCCACAGCTCCTAACAGCTGCTTCTGCAATAGAGACTTTGAAGATGGACCACTCAGACTCCATGTCTCCAACCTCCCCAGGATGCAGGAGAAATTCTTCCAGATTAGAATAGATTAGAAAATGTTTCTTGTCCCAATTTGGGCAATTTGATTTGCAACAGCAGTCAACAAAGAAATTCATACCAGAAAAACAGTATAGTACAATACATAGAAACATAAGTACAAATATATATATTTTAACAAGCTCATCTGAAAATGCAGTCATCAGTTACATCATGGTGTAGATATTAGCTTAATGCTATCAATAGTTTACTCACGTTAGCGACACTGAGTTGGCATTGGGCCCAATTAACTGAAGCTACCGATATGTTACGTAGCGTTAGCTGGACATCAATATTTAGAGAATGTCTGTTTAACTTGTAAAATCTATTGTGAGTTGTTTTAAGCTAATAACTTTGCTCTGGTAAGTCGCTGTCCTATTTTCCAAGACGACACTTCTCTGACTCTCTGACCTGTTGCCTGGATGCTTGATGTGACGTCACTTTCAAGGCCGTACTCTCGCAAGTAATTAACGTCATATTAACCCGACGTATCAAAGAGTAGGTACTGAGCAAAATAGTTATCTGTAGTTTACCTTAGTGCTCGCGAGTACCTGGCACAGTGCAGCACTCTGCTGTGAAGGTGGAGACATGCAGCGGTGGTGTTTCTGCAACAATAAAAAAAAAAAATTTAAATGAAAAAAATTTGAAGGAGCGGCGGCCGGGATTTAGGAAGGACAGCCTGCCACTCCTAAATGAATGTAGAGGAAACCCTGATATATGTAGCCTACAGTGCAAAGACACAAGCCTAAAGCTTATTTAGAAACCCTACAGCTGAGGGAACAAAGGATCTGAGATATCTGTTTGATTTTGCCCTCTTAGGGAAGGTATACCTCTTCCCAAATGGAAATAGTCGAAACTCAGCATACAGATGGTGATGTGGGTCGGCTAAGATGACCTTTGCCTTCTAAATGGTTCTTACTTGATGAAAATTGTCAAGCTGCTGCAGGCTAGTGCCAGTGATTTTTTTGGCAAAGTTTGACAATGCTCCGCAGCCGATTTTTATTAGTGATGCTAAGATTTCCATACCAGCAAATCACTGCAAAAGTTAGGAGGGGGGAGTTGAAAACCCCGCGGACAGGGTGCCCCGCCAGACTTTCTCAGTTCACCCTCACTACACATTTGGGTTTACCAGGTCTGTCCTGCAGTCTTCCATCAGATCCAACTCACCACCAGGTGGTGATTAATTGACAGCTCTGCTCCTCTCTTCACCCGAGTGCTTGAGACATACCGCCGCAGGTCTGATGATACAACTATGAAGTCCATCATGGACCTTTGGCCTAAGATGCTCTGGTACCAGGTACACTTATGACCAACCTTATGCTCCAACATGGTGTTTGTTATGGGCAATCTATGACTAGCACAGAAGTCCATAACAAAACACTGCTTGGGTTCAGATCAAGCTGTTCCTCCCAATCACTTCCTCCAGGTTTCTCTGTCATTGCCCACGTGAGCGTTGCAGTCCCCCAGAAGAATTATGGAGTCCCCAGGTGGTACCCCTTCCAGGAACCACCCAGAGACTCCAAGAAGGCTGAATACTCTGAATTTCTGTCAGTGCATAAGCACAGACAACAGTCAGAGTTTCCCCTCTGCAACACAGAGAGGCGACCCTCTGGTTCTCCAGGGAGAACTCCAACAAAGCGGCGCTCAGCCGGGGGCTCCTGAGTATCCCCACACCCACCCAGAGCCTCTCACTCTGGGCAACTCCAGAAAAGGAGAGAGTCCAACCTCTCTCCAGGATTCTGGTTCCAGAACCCTTGCTGTTCGTGGAGGTGAGCCCAACTATATCTAGCCAGTATCGCTCCACCTCCCGCACCAGCTCAGGCTCCTTCCCCGCCAGTGAGGTGACGTTCCACGTCCCCAGCATCCCCAGTGTCCCCAGCATCCCCAGCATCCCCAGCATCCCCAGCGCAGTAGGCAGCTACTGCCTACTGCCGGTGGGCATAGCATCCAACCCCAATTTCCAGCCCTGCAGGTGGTGGGTCTCCTGAGTGATGGCCCTGTGTTTCTTCTTCAGGCTGTGTCTGAGTGAGTCCCAAGGGACCCCAAGGCTCGGCCATTAGATGCACTCTGACGAGCCCCCCCCAAGACTTGGCTCCAGGGGAAGGCCCCGGTATCCCTAACCCGGGGGAGGTAGCGGCTTCACTTTGCTGTGCTTTCATTGAGGTTTTTTGAATTGCTCTTAGTCTGGTCCCTCCCACAGGACCACTTTGCCTTGGGAGACCCTAGCAGGGGCTATTGCCCCGTACAACATAGCTCCCAGGATCATAGAGACACTAAAACCCCTCCACCGCGACAGGGTGGCGATTCGACAGGGGACAGTTGATCATCTACCTGTGAAGTTAAAAGTTCTAATCCTAACTGATGACCTCTGACCTTCTCTGTCTGCAGGGCTCTCTGGTCCGAATCCTCCCCCTCCTCCTCCCCCCTCTCTTCTCCCTCCCCCTTCTCTCCCTCCTCCCCCCCCCCCTCCTACCTCACCTAAAAAAGATGGACCACACAGTGACACACAGGTAACACACACACACACACACACACACACACACACACACACACACACACACACACACACACACACACACACACACAGGTAACACACACACAGGTAACACACACACAGGTAACACATACACACAGGTAACACACACAGTAATTAATATTCAATGAAAATAGGTGATTGCATCCATTGCACCTTAGAATAATAATGATGATGTCATCCCTTAGCCCCGCCCCACGGCGGCATGCAGCGGTGCAGTGATGTGCTGGTCATATGAAGAGGTGCATGCTGGGACAGAGGGGTTCTCCCCCTCTCTGCAGGTGGGGGAGGGGGGGTTCGGCGCCGTGTACCGAGCGTCGCTGTCCAACACTGTCTGTGCCGTCAAGAGGCTGAAACAGGTGAGCGAATCACAGACTGGCAGGTGGGTCTTCACTGATTGGTCGCTGACAGGAGGACTGTGATTGGTCGCTGACAGGAGGAGGACTGTGATTGGTCAGTGTTGTTGTTGTCGGCAGGACGGTGAGCTGGATTGGACGGTGCTGATGGAGAGCTTCCAGACGGAGGTGGAGAAACTGTCAAAGTACGACAACTGAGGTTTTTAATAGGAGCACAGTGTGAGACAAAAACACAACCCCTAACACAGTGTGTGTCTGTGTGTGGTACTGTGTGTTACTGTGTGTGTTACTGTGTATGTGTCTGTGTGTTATTGTGTGTGTCTGTGTGTTACTGTGTGTGTTACTGTGTGTGTGTGTGTGTGTCGTGTGTTACTGTGTGTCTTACTGTGTGTTACTGTGTGTCTTACTGTGTGTTACTATGTGTGTCTGTGTGTTACTGTGTGTGTGTGTGTCTGTGTGTTACTGTGTGTGTTACTGTGTGTGTCTGTGTGTTACTGTGTGTGTCTGTGTGTTACTGTGTGTGTGTCTGTGTGTTACTGTGTGTGTTACTGTGTTACTGTGTGTGTGTCTGTGTTACTGTGTGTTACTGTGTGTGTTTGTGTGTTACTGTGTGTGTGTGTCTGTGTTACTGTGTGTGTGTGTCTGTGTGTTACTGTGTGTGTTACTGTGTGTGTCTATGTGTGTCTGTTTGTTACTGTGTGTGTCTGTGTTACTGTGTGTGCCTGTTTGTTATTGTGTGTGTGTCTGTGTGTGTCTTTGTGTTACTGTGTGTGTTACTGTGTGTGCCTGTTTGTTATTGTGTGTCTCTGTGTTACTGTGTGTGTCTGTGTGTGTTACTGTGTGTGTCTGTGTGTTACTGTATGTTTCTGTGTGTGTGTGTGTGTGTGTTACTGTGTGTGTCCGTGTGTTACTGTGTGTGTGTCTGTGTGTCTTTGTGTTACTGTGTGTGTTACTGTGTGTGTTACTGTGTGTGTTACTGTGTGTGTCTGTGTGTGTCTGTTTGTTACTTTGTGTGTCTGTGTGTGTTACTGTGTGTGTGTCTGTTACTGTGTGTGTGTGTGTCTGTGTGTCTTTGTTACTGTGTGTGTCTGTGTGTGTCTGTGTGTTACTGTGTGTGTGTCTGTGTGTTACTGTGTGTGTCTGTGTGTGTCTGTTTGTTACTTTGTGTGTCTGTGTGTGTTACTGTGTGTTACTGTGTGTTTCTGTATGTGTCTGTGTGTTATTGTGTGTGTTACTGTGTGTGTCTATTTGTTACTGTGTGTGTGTCTGTGTGTCTTTGTGTTACTGTGTGTGTCTGTGTTACTGTGTGTGTCTGTGTGTTACTGTGTGTGTCTGTGTGTGTCTGTGTGTTACTGTGTTTTACTGTGTGTCTCTGTGTGTGTGTCTGTGTGTTACTGTGTGTGTCTGTGTGTTACTGTGTTTTACTCTGTGTGTGTCTGTGTGTTACTGTGTTTTACTCTGTGTGTCTCTGTGTGTGTGTCTGTGTGTTACTGTGTGTGTCCTGCTCAGGTTCCGACACCCAAACATCGTGGATCTGTTGGGTTTCAGTGAAGGAGGAGGATCCATGTGTCTGATCTACAGCTACATGGAGAACGGATCATTGGAGGACCGACTACACAACGTAACAAACACACCACAACTTACATATGTGTGTCCTTCAGCAGTGAGCGCAGCCATGTGCAACTTCATCTGAATGTCTTCAACACCTTCTGACCTCATACAGCTCCATATCATGACACTCCCACCTCCATGCTTCACTGTCAGGACTATGCATCCACTGTGGTTGTCCTGGTCAGGTTCTCACCAAACATCTGGACTCCATCTGAGCCCAACTCATTGATCTTCATCTGACCAAAGAATGTTCTCCAACATCCATCAGGCTTCTTCTCATGTTCTTAAGCAAACTTTCATCTGGAAGTTTAGTTCTGAGCAGCAACCAGGTTTAGTTCTGGTCCTCCATCCATAGAGGTTGATGTTCTGAAGGTGCCTTCACACTGTCTGAGCTTCACACTAACTCTGGTTTCCATGGAGAACCCCTGAACCAAGTCTGAAGCAGCTGCCGTCTGTTTTTACAGCTGGATGGAGAAAGTAGTTCACTGTCTGTGGGGTCATTTTAGGAGCTCTGATTAGTGGAACTATGACTCCTTCTAGACCTCCTGATCAGTGGAACTATGACTCCTTCTAGACCTCCTGATTAGTGGAACTATGACTCCTTCTAGACCTCCTGATTAGTGGAACTATGTCTCCTTCCAGACCTCCTGATTAGTGGAACTATGATCCTTCTAGACCTGATTAGTGGTATTATGACTCCTTCTAGACTGACTGGAATCACAGCTGGACTCACTTTGGAGCCTGAACTTTAAATATGGACTCTATAAAAGATTAGTTTCTGATTATGATCAGAGGAAATACTCTGAAGTAATCTGATTACTGTGAGGGATACAGTGTAGATTCACATGATATTCAGTTATTACATAGGACAGTAGTACTGTTCGATACTGAACATGTGTGCAGAAACATGATTTAAAATGTGTGTGTGTGTTACAGGTATTTAAAATGTGTGTATTAAAGGAGTGTGTATTTATACGCGTGTGTGTTTGTATTGCAGGAGTGTGTGTTCCTGTCATGGTCTCAGAGGATGAACATCGTTCATGGAGCCTCAGCAGCTCTGCAGTTCCTTCACTTCCCCCCTAGAGGACAAACACCACTGATCCACGGAGACGTCAAGAGGTCAGTGTCATCACACATGATGTAACAACACATGATGTCATCACACATGATGTAACAACACATGATGTCATCACACATGATGTAACAACACATGATGTCGCCACACATGATGTAACAACACGTCACCACACATGATGTTGCCACATATGATGTCACCACACATGATGTCACCACACATGATGCCAGCATGTTTGTACTGAGCTCCACATCTTCAGTTCTCTTTTCTTTCAGACACTTTTTCTGCTTTTTTTTAATCCTCTTACTGAAATTCACTAAATATATTCCTATTGTCACAGAACAAACACAGTTTTGTTTTTGTCATGATTACACCTACATCTGGTGATAGAAAGTGTTTGTCAGTCCTGCTGTAAAGCTTCCTGTTCATTCCATTCACTTCCTGTTGTCTCTGCAGCTCCAACATCCTGCTCGACCGTCACCTGGCGGCGAAGCTTTCTGACTTTGGTCTGGCTCAGTTTGCGTCTCGGAGCTCTTCGGGTCGCCCGGCGGATCAGACGGGGGCTCAGACGAAATCCCTCGGTAAAACGACAACAGTGAAAGGAACGCTGGCTTATCTGCCAGACGAATACGTGAGGAACGGACAGCTGGGGACAGCGGTGGACGTCTACAGCTTTGGAGTGGTGAGACGCTGCATGATGGGAAATGTAGTCTGCTGCTGATTTAAGACACACATGACAGTCTGAGCATTAAAACATGGAGAGCATTAAACGATGTGAGACTTTGAACAGCAGGTTCTGTGTGTTCCAGGTGCTGCTGGAGGTGCTGACCGGACGCCGAGCGCTGCACAAAGACAGGAGGTCCGGAGAGAGATACCTGGTCAGAAAACACACCTGCTCACATCCCAGTCACTACCTGAGGAGTTATGTGATCTGTACTCTGCAGGCTGGTCTGATCAAATCAGAACCAGCAGCTGATCAGCTTCCATGTTGTGGGGGGTCGGTGTTTCCTGAGGATAGTCCTGAGCTGAGGTTCAGGATTCTGTCTGCTGCATTAGTTCCTTTCTCTCTGCTAGCGTAGCATCTAAAGACTGAAGGTTTGTGTCCACAGGATCCATCAGTGTCTGTTGAACACCCAGCGTTGCATTCTGGTTGCATTTTGAGCTACGTTGCAGTGTGTTGGCCCGGAGTTACCTGCAGCTCATTAGCATAAAGTAGACTTGACTTCTACTTTATGCTAATGAGGCACAGGCAGCAGAGGTCCGACGCATCGCGAAACCTTCGTTAAACGTCTAACCTAGCCGTTGCTGAACTAAAACCATGACAGATTCTCACCTCAAATGCTTTCAGAAATACTTTCCACTGAACTGTTTTCATTATGAAAGAGAAAGTTTGAGCCGCCATGTTGGTCCGACGTTTCTACCGGACTGAAGGTCTGAAAGTCTGGAGGACTGAAGGTCTGAAGGTCCGAAGGACTGAAGGCCTGAAGGTCTGAAGGTCTAAGGGACTGAAGGTCTGAAGGACTGAAGGCCTGAAGGTCTGAAGGTCTAAAGGACTGAAGGTCTGAAGGACTGAAGGTCTGAAGGTCTAAAGGACTGAAGGTCTGAAGGTCTAAAGGACTGAAGGTCTAAAGGACTGAAGGTCTGAAGGACTGAAGGTCTGAAGGTCTAAAGGACTGAAGGTCTAAAGGACTGAAGGTCTGAAGGCTGTCGTGTGATCTCCTGGTGGCCTACTAGTGACCGCCCATCAAGAGGTAATATTCAGATGCGTTTCCATGCGAGAAAAAACGTCCCTGTGGACACGCAGCATAAAACTACCCATCATGCAACGCTGTCTGTGCAAGCAGCAGCTGGACTGGACATTCAGTCAGAAGTAGTTCATGAGTCATTGTTAATTTATTCATAATCATTTACTTGATTAAAATTACACTAACAAGGCAGAAGGTCCTGATGTCAGTAAATATAGATCAGCTGTAGTACCTGGTTGTTCCAGCAGGTGGAGCCTCTTCACGTTTAATCCTGTAGAGACCAGAGGAGGTTAAAGCAGAGAGCATTGTGGGAGTTTAGCAGCAATGGGCACCATGACAAAGACTAATGAGAAGGTTAATGACCTCCAACCAGAGCTGATGTTTATCTCTGGCACTGTGCCGGTAGCTAAGGGGTGAATATATTAACCAATGTCCAGTGTAACTGGTTAGAACTTGAGTGTTAGCACATAGAACAGTCCTTCATTTGTTTTTATTAGTTGATACAGGATTAATAAGATTACTAAGAGCATCGATGTTTTGAGTTTGTCATCAATCCATCAGGTCACTGATCAGTGTCCTGAAACATTCTTTAAATGTTCTTGTGATGTTTGGCTGATGGAGGCTGTGGTTGTTGTTCTCAGAAGGACCTGGTGGAGGAACTGGAGGACGGTCCATGCGGCTCATCTGAAGCAGCGTGGAGGAAACAGCTGGACGGGCGGCTGATGGCAGGTCAGAGCTGCTGTTTTCAGCCTGATGGCTGACCTGATTTTATTTACTGGTTTTCCTCAGCCTCTCTGAGGAAACACTGCCTGCAGTTCAACCTGAAGTTCTCTGGATGTTTCTCTGCTGGAGAACCAGAACCAGGAGGAGGTTCTGGTTCTAGAGGATCTGCTGCCGTGTAGAGAACAGTGACTTTGCTGAAATCTAATGATTTTAAGCTCGGCTTTGGTTCATTTTCCTGACAGAACTACAGATGACACCTTCAGGGACCGTCAGAACTTTGAAATGTTCCTCCAGTCTGCCAGATAGATGGTGGTGTTTAGAGATCAGCTGTTTAAAGCTGCAGGTTCAGGGGGTTCATCTTGGTGTTAATGGTAGCTCTCTGTCTGCAGGGGGCGCTGCTGAGCCAGCCAGCTGCCTGCAGGTTGCTGCTTTGGCCTGCAGATGTTTGGACAAGAACAAGAGGAGGAGACCAGCCATGACCGAGGTGAGAGCCCACCGATATGAACACCATTTACTGATCAGATACTAATTATAGACCATCGGTGAGACCAGTGACCCACATCTAGACCTGATATGAATTAAATTTAATGAACTAACAGCCTGTAAAGCAGAGAATCATCCATCCAGGACTAGATGAGTTCATTAATGAGGATCATTGGAGGACGTTCTCCTCCTCACTGATCCATCAGTCCATGAGATCAATACCTGATCCTGGACGTCCTCAGGTGTTCCTCAGGGCTCCGGTGTGGACCCTCTTTCCTCACTTGGATGTTTTGTCTTCAGGTGTTTCACAGACTGGAGGACGTCCAGACCTTCATGAGGAGAACCAGCTCCTCCTCCTCCTCCTCTGCTCCTTCAGTCCCCAGACCACCTCCCAGTCTGGACTCCAGGGTAGGAGCTTTGTCTCAGCAGCTGTCCACACTGGGACCACTAGAGGACAGCTACCCGTCCTCCCAGTCCTCCCTGTCCTCCCAGTCCTCCTCGTCTCTCTGCTCCCTCCCCCCTCCTCACCCCCTCCACTCCTCCTCCTCCCTCCCCCCTCTGTCGTCCTCGTCCTTCCTGGGTCCGTGTGAGACGGATGAGAGTCGAGGTTTCTCCCAGTACCACCTCAGCTCCCAGTCTAACGGGACCAGCAGCAGAGACCAGAACCACCCGTCTGTCCCCACCGAGGACCAGTACAACTTCCCCCCACAGCCCAGCACAGACGGCGTCCTCTCAGCAGGAACCTCAGCAGGGTTCTCTCCTGCAGGGTCCCTGCAGTCCACGTGTCCGGGGCCTTCAGGTACGTCAGCAGACCCTGAACCTGCCAGAGACCCTCCAAGGCCAGTTTTCTTTTTTTCTTTTATAAAAACAGAAAGAAACGGTGAGATTTTCACATTTCAGACAGTCTCTGAACACATCATCTGTGACGTTCACTTCAATCAGGAACATCTGACCTTAAAGTTCTATGTTTAATCCAAACAAGTTTATTGGACTCGTGTATTTAGAAGTTCTCCAAAGATAAACTCTTCTGACCAAATTCTGTAAAGTTGTTAAAATTTCACTCCTCAGCACAAAATCATCACAGAGACAACATGTCTGAAAGAAGACAAAAAACAGCAGAAAGGAGAATAAACTGTCTATAGAGGCTGAAACATGGAGATAGAAAACCTTCTACAGGATGAGGAGATGGTAGGAGCTTCAGGAGAAACCAGCTGGAGGTTCTAGAAGATGTTTCTAGCTGGTTTCTCCTGAAGCTCCTACCATCACTAGATGTAAAGATGTAAAAACACAAAAAAAAACATGTTGAGTCCAGTTTTCATACATTTCTGTAAAAATCATCAAAGAAACGAATCCTTCTGGTTTCCATCCTTCTACTGCTAGAAGACATCTCTGAGTTGTCTTCTTTTTTCATGATGTTCTGGTTCCTCAGAGCTGCAGGACCTGAACATGAACCTCAGAGAAGAAGAGTGAGACAGGAGTAAAAATAAATCACCCAGAAACATCCTAAGGTTCAGAGGGTTAGATGAAGTTCTTTGTCCATATTTGGTCGTATTGGACACATTTTTTCTGGGAGATTTTGGACAATTTTCAAGTCATTTTAGACAATTTTGAGTCATTTTGGACACATTTAAAGAAATAAAGTCAAAGAAGTGTTTATTTTTCCTGGTTTCCATCCTTCCATGTTCTCCAGAAGACATCTCTGGTGGAATTCAAAGCTTTAAACTGGTTGGTTTGTTGGAGTGAAATGAAACTAAAACCTGATTATTTTTCAGTCCACATGAATCCCAGGAAGCAGCGGCTGCTGGAGAAGAAAGCTCAGTACGAAGAGGGAAGGATCCAGACTCCAGAGCTGCTGTCTGATGATCTCTGTATGTTCTTCACCAGAACTTAACACTACATGTGGAAAAGCATAAAAAAAATAAATGAATAAAACAACTCAGTGTCATCTAATATCACCGTTTGGTGTTAACATCCAGTTATTGATGTTAATATTTGGGATTTCTGTCATATTGATTGATCTTCACTCAGACATGAACGACCTGAAGGTGTTCACTCTGCTGCTGTGTTTCAGACGGAGCAGCCAGTTGTGACTTCAGAGGACCTGAGGAGAGCGATGAGCTGGAATATCTTCCTGCCAAACACGACTGACCTGATCTCCACCTGGACCACAGATGAACGTTGAATGTGATTCACAGATGAGAACGATCTCAGAAGCAGCTGTAGCTGTTACCAGAGTTCAGAAAGCCAACATTCAGAGCTTTATTGGTCACATCATGGCCAGTAAAATGCAGAGTGACGTCCACAGAACTGCACACCAGCAGGAGAAACATTCCTGAAACACAATACGACCAAACTTTATTGATCCTTTTACTGTTATAGAATCAAACCAACTGGACTGAAAACTGTCAGAAAACAACTATTTATTCATCACACCTACTCACTCTGCTGAAATAATAAATCTGCCACAGGTTTTATTTGGAACCACTGAATGTGGTTTCAAAACTAGAAATAACAGAATCAGTGAAAACATGCTCATATTTCACACATAGATAAATCAGGTTGGTTTTTACAGTTATAATCCAAGGTTTGTTCTTGTTTTGTTTTTAATAAATCAGTTAAAGTTTCTTTAACCCTTACATGCTTTAAAGAGCAGACTTATCCTCATTATCCAGGTTTGGATGTTTTATTAAAGGTTTTTAATGGTTCATATTGTACAGAGGGGTCAGACTGCAGGCTGCTTAAAGCTGACTGGACTAAATTAATTTATTTTATTAATTCTGGACCGAGCGGCAGCTGTTAGCCGTTAGCCACCTAGCTCCGCGGCTCTGCGTGTCTGACGGCAGCCTCCGGAGCTTCTGTCCGTTAGCCTGAGCAGCTACCGGCGGCTTCCTACCGATTGTCCGCTGCCTCACACCCCGGTGCTCCGTGTCAGACTAAGCAACCGGTCGGGTCTCCCGAGGACGGAGTTTGTCCTCCGGGTTTAATAAAAACAGTCTGAATTTCAGTACCGGTGCCAGTCAGGAGCTAGTTAGCCGCACAGAGCGCTCCTGTCCCATAGCTAGCCAGCCCCTAGAGCTACTTAGCGGGCTAATGCTATTCTAGAACCCCCTGGAGCCTCGACTGAATTTGGAGTTTCATCCCCCACCAAGTGTCCGGAGGAGCGGACTGAGGCCGTGACGTCATGGCTGCCGAAGCAGCGACCCCGGCGGAGCTGCAGCCCCGCTGGAAGCGCGTCCTGGGCTGGAGCGGCCCGGTTCCGAGGCCCCGGCACGGACACTGGGCCGTGTCCATCAAGGAGCTGATGGTGGTGTTCGGTGGAGGGAACGAGGGGATCGTGGACGAGCTGCACGTCTACAACACTGGTATTAATTTTATTTTCATGTCTGTGAAGAGAAGCTCAGTAGAAGCTAACGGCTACGAATCTAACCCTGCTAACGAGCTAAAGCAGTCAGTGAACTGAACTTAGTGTGTGCTGCCTTAGCCTGCTAGGCTAGGTTAGCCTAGTTTAGCTAACGAGTTAAAGCAGTGTAACTTTACTCTGAACTTTGTGTGCTGTTTTAGCCTGCTAGGTTAGGCTGCTAGGCTAAGTTAGCCTAGTTTAGCTAACGGGCTAGCAGCTCTGCTAACATGCTAGCAGGATTAGCAAGTAGCTAAAAGCGCTGGCAGAGACCGAGAGAAATGGCGCGTTTTTACTGAAAACACTTGTGACATCACAAAGCCACGCCCCCTCCGCTGCACAACGGGAAGCACTAAACAACAAAACACCGATAAACAACAGAAACTAACAGGACAAAATCAACATAAATGTTTTTTGTCTTTCTTGCACTTGGAATCACCTCTTTATTGGCTGATTGGTGTTTTTATTGTTGTTATTGGTGCACTGGAGTTACACGTTAAATATTTTTTATTGTAAAGCACCGGCAGGATTTCAAACTCTCCTGATAGTCCTTTAATGTAAAGTGTGAACAACTGGATACCTTTAACTTCCTAAAGGTGAATATAGTGTCTGTTTGTCTGTCTGTCTGCCCGTCTGTCCCCCCTCCAGCTACCAACCAGTGGTTCGTCCCGGCAGTCCGTGGTGACGTTCCTCCCGGTTGCGCTGCTTACGGCTTCGTGTGCGACGGGACGCGGCAGCTGGTGTTTGGAGGGATGGTGGAGTACGGGAAGTACAGCAGCGACCTGTACGAGCTGCAGGTAGATTACCTGCGAGGGGCGGGGCCTGCAGAACCTGATGACCAATCGGGATCTGAGACTGATTGGTCATCAAACTATCAATATTTTACATTTTCATACAAAGTTCTACCTTCATCCTGTTCCGTAGAGGTGGGTCCAGATTTATCCCTTTCTAATGGACTTTTTCAGAACTTCATCAGTCCAGCACATAGAACCATGACATTTAGGAGGAGAAACACATCTGAGTTCTGATAGAAACTGACTCCAGAGACTGTCTTATATAGGAGGTATTCATAGTATGAAGGTAAAACCAGACATGTCTTCATTTATTATACTGAAGTTGTAGATTTAAAAAAACAGCTGATTTTAAGGAGGACAGATGGGTTCAGGTGTGTTACCGGTAGTTCAGGTGTGTTACCGGTAGTTCAGGTGTGTTACCGGTAGTTCAGGTGTGTTCTGGTAGTTCTTTCTTTCTTTATCGTTTATTTCATTCACCATAAACAAATGCAACATGAATACATATACAACAAAAATATTTGAATGGAAGGGTGGCAGAAGGAAGTAAAAAACGTATAAAGTCTGCCCCCTATCAGCATAAAATCACTGACAAGTCATTGTCCAGTTACACTGTTGAACACAGCCATCTTTCGAGAGATTCAGCAAAACATAAAGCAAGTTTTCTGCTACACAGCAGTGTCATTTTTTTTTTAGTAATGAAGCTTTTAGACTTTTCTTACAAATAAAAATGGACTTGGAAGTTTTAATTTTCTCACCTAGATTCTTCCACAGACTGACTCCTTGGATTGAGGCACATCTTTCCTTTGGTTTTTTTCTAAATTCTGATGTTGAAAAAAATTCAGTTCCTCCTAATTTGTATCTACTTTCTCTCTTTTTGAATCTGTTTAGTAAGTTGTCTGGTAATATTTTTTGGTGAGCTTTATACATAGTTTTGAGGAGGTTATGTTCTACCAATTCATTCAATTTTAATGTTTCTAATTGTATAAATATTGGATTTGTATGGGCCCTGTGCCCACTTCCATTTATGACTTGAATGGCGCATTTCTGTAAAAGGAAAATTGGTTCAATGTAGGTTTTACAAGCACTTCCCCACACTTTAGTACAATAGGTCAGATATGGAACAATCAGTGAGTTATACAACAGAAACAAAGCACTCTTATTCAGCGATTCATTGACCTTATGTAACACAGCTATGGTTTGGGATACCTTTGTTTTTACATGCTCTGTGTGAGATTTCCATGTCAACTGTTCATCAATCATTACACCTAAAAACTTAATCTCATGTGTCCTTTCAATCTCTAATCCTTGTATAAACAATGTGGCATCGATGTCTTTCCTTTTACAACTAAAAATCATATATTTAGTCTTACTAATATTTAAAGATAGTCTGTTGGCATTGAACCATTTCATAATTTTCTGAAACTCATTCTCTACAGTTTGTAGAACCTCGTTTATATTTTCTCCAGAGTAAAATGAAGTGGTATTGTCCACAAACAAGATGCATTTTAGTAAATTAGAAACAGACACAATATCGTTTACATAAAGAAGAAAAAGTACTGGTCCGCGGACTGATCCTTGGGGTACCCCAGAAACTACACTACAGTTTTTGGATCATATGTTGTTAATTTTAACAATAAGATTTCTGTCTTTTAAATAACTCGCAACCCATTGATGAGCTACACCTCTTATACCATATTTATATAATTTCTGCAATAATATCTCATGGTCTAGGGTATCAAATGCTTTTTGTAGGTCTACAAAGACGCTAATGAAATAATGTTTTTTGTCCATGGCATTAGTAATTTCCTCAGCCAGTTCCATAATTGCTGTAGCGGTTGAGTGATTAGAGCGAAATCCATGTTGGCTATTACTTAAAATTTTATATTTATCAATATATTTATTCAATCTGATCACAAACAATTTTTCTAGAATTCTAGAGAGCTGTGGAAGTAGTGATATGGGTCTGTAGTTCGAGAAATCATTCTTATTCCCTTTTTTAAAAAGTGGAATAACTTTGACTATTTTCATACGATCTGGAAATATCCCTGAAGTGAAAGACAAATTACAGATATATGTGAAAGGCTCGATAACAACATCTACGATTTGCTTTATCAGTGTCATATTCATATCTGTATAATCATTTGATTTTTTTATTTGCAAATTTATGAACAATGGTCAAAATTTCACTCGCTTGTACGCTCTCAAGTAAAATACTGTTTACATTATTTTGTAAAATTACGCCATCAAAGTTAACATTTGGGATGTTCCGGTAGATCAGGTGTTCAGTACCTGTGTTTCTTCAGGCCAGTCGCTGGGAGTGGAAGCATCTGAAGGCCAAACCTCCGAGGAATGGCCCGCCCCCCTGCCCCCGCCTTGGTCACAGCTTCTCTCTGATTGGCAGCCGCTGTTACCTGTTTGGAGGACTGGCCAATGACAGCGAAGACCCCAAGAGCAACATCCCCAGGTAGGAAACACTGAGCCCTGCTGGTCACGGTGCGGACCCCCGTCCTCACCTGTCCTCCGTCCTCAGGTACCTGAACGACCTGTACTGCCTGCAGCTGCGTCCAGGCTCCGGCGTGGTTGGCTGGGAGGTTCCGGTGGCATCAGGTGAGGCTCCGCCCCCCAGAGAGAGTCACACGGCGGTGGTGACGAGCAGCAGGCTGATCATCTACGGGGGGATGAACGGCTGCAGGCTGGGAGACCTGTGGTTCCTGGACATAGGTGAGACACCTGAACTCACCTGTTGGTCTGCTACACACTGAACCATGCTGACCTCTGATTGGCTCTGTCTTCATGATGTCACAGACTCTCTGGCGTGGAGCAAACCAGTCCTCAGTGGGATGGCCCCCCTCCCCCGCAGCCTGCATTCTGCCGCGGCCATCAACAACAGGTACGACTCAGGAACGCCGATGGTGCAGGTGACTCACCTGAGGGCCTAACCCTAACCCCTAACCCCCACCCCCTAACCCTAACCCTGACTTTGATACACCTGAGTCCAAGTTACCGGGTATCATGAAGGAGTTCATCAACTTTCTTAGTTGACTCAGACTTTCTGCTTCACTCTGTTCACATTAAAGCAGGTTAAGGAGTCATGTGACTCTTCTGCAGTAAACGGACCAATCAGGTTCCTCCTTCAGTCAGCAGGTAGTTTAATATAGAGCTAGGAGGAAAATAAAATGAGGACTTTAAAGTTCTGCTGCTGTAAATGATGCAGGACAGGAATGCTACTAGAAATCTGATCATCATGTTAATATATTGATTTACTGATCAATACAGCTCATTATTGATCACTGACACATCAGAGCTGTTACACTTTAAACTTCATAGATTAAACAGGATGTTTATTAAAGTGTATTCAGGTCTGACTTCATCCCATAATGCAGGAAATCACTTTTACTTGAACCAAATCTAAATAACTGAATGTTATTGATTGAATAAATACCAATAGATGATCAATGATCTGATCAATGATCTATCAGCTGCAGGACCAGCATAGTAAATGGACCAAACATTAAAACACATTTATGGGATGTCTGCATCAGCAGCTGGGTACATGCAGGTTTCCATGGTAACAGGATCCATCCAATATGTGATGCTGTAACGGCTTCATTCAGTGGTTTTAGGAACGTTCAGATCAGCATCAGTTACCATGAAGATCTAGCTCCTCAGCATCAGTTACCATGGAGATCTAGCTCCTCAGCATCAGTTACCATGGAGATCTAGCTCCTCGGCATCAGTTACCATGGAGATCTAGCTCCTCGGCATAAGTTACCATGGAGATCTAGCTCCTCGGCATCAGTTACCATGGAGATCTAGCTCCTCGGCATAAGTTACCATGGAGATCTAGCTCCTCGGCATCAGTTACCATGGAGATCTAGCTCCTCGGCATCAGTTACCATGGAGATCTAGCTCCTCGGCATCAGTTACCATGGAGATCTAGCTCCTCGGCATAAGTTACCATGGAGATCTAGCTCCTCGGCATAAGTTACCATGGAGATCTAGCTCCTCGGCATAAGTTACCATGGAGATCTAGCTCCTCGGCATAAGTTACCATGGAGATCTAGCTCCTCGGCATCAGTTACCATGGAGATCTAGCTCCTCGGCATCAGTTACCATGGAGATCTAGCTCCTCGGCATCAGTTACCATGGAGATCTAGCTCCTCGGCATAAGTTGCCATGGAGCTCTAGCTCCTCGGCATCAGTTACCATGGAGATCTAGCTCCTCAGCATCAGTTACCATGGAGATCTAGCTCCTCAGCATCGGTTACCATGGAGCTCTTGCTCCTCAGCATCAGTTACCATGGAGATCTAGCTCCTCGGCATAAGTTACCATGGAGCTCTAGCTCCTCAGCATCAGTTACCATGGAGATCTAGCTCCTCGGCATCAGTTACCATGGAGATCTAGCTCCTCAGCATCGGTTACCATGGAGCTCTTGCTCCTCAGCATCAGTTACCATGGAGATCTAGCTCGTCAGCAACAGTTACCATGGAGAGCTAGCCAGGTATAAAGAGAGACACCTTGATGACGTTGGGAGGAACTGCTGACACTAACCTGTCCTCACCTGTCCTCACCTGTCCACAGGATGTTTGTGTTTGGACGTTGGGTTCCTCTGGTGATGGATGAAGTTAAAATGGAGACTCATGAGAAAGAGTGGAAGTGCACCAACACAGTGGCCTGCCTCAACCTGGGTACACACACACACACACACACACACACACACACACACACACACACACACACACACACACACACACACACACACACAGAGAGAGAGAGAGAGAACTGCTCATTGGCTGTCTCCTCGCCTGTCTCCTCACCTGTGCTCAGACTTGCTGTGCTGGGAGACGGTACTGATGGACAGCGTGGAGGACAGCGTCCCCCGAGCTCGGGCCGGTCACTGCAGCGTGGCCATCAACTCCAGGCTGTATGTGTGGAGTGGCAGAGACGGATACCACAAGGCCTGGAACAACCAGGTGTGCTGCAAGGACCTGTGGTACCTGGAGACAGGTGAGGCTCCCCACATACACACCTGAGGACAGCTGAGGACAGGAAGCTGTTTGTTTACCTGTCCCACCTGTGCGTCCTCAGAGCGTCCCTGCGCCCCGTCCCGGGTGCAGCTGGTCCGGGCCAACACATCGTCTCTGGAGGTGAGCTGGGGGCCATCTCAGACCGCTGACACCTACCTGCTGCAGCTGCAAAGGTACAATGTTCCTGCCTCACCTGGATCCAGCCCCGCCCTCACCACCACACCTGGAGCTCCGACACCGGACGTCCAGAGTGCCCCGTCGGCCGCTACAGCCCCAGGTGGGTCTCACAGCTGCACAGGTAGATGCAGGACAGGTAGACGAGACTGTTCCTCACCTGTCAGCTGTGTTTCTGCAGCCATCCTGAAGGTGGTAGCAGCCCCAGGCTCAGTGGGCAGAGCCTCCATCAGTATGGTGAGACAGGCCACGCCCACATCTCCGGTTGGCACACCGGTAAACACACCTGTATGACTCTGACCTCACTGACATCACAGCTCTCACTGCACCATGTGACGCCTCCTTCCTGTCTCTCAGCCAATCAGCAGCAGTCCTCAGATGAGCGGCATGGCTGCTCTGGCAGCTGCAGCTGCAGCAACGCAGAAGATCCCTCGGTCCAGGAACAGTCCAGGACCCAGCAGCGTGAAAGTGGTCCAAACACAACAACACAATAACCGCACACAACGCCACAACAAAACACAAACACAACAGCAACACAACAACACAGTAACAACACAAGAACACAGTAACAATAACAAAATAACACAACAACACAATAACAACACAACAAAATAACAACACAATCACAACACAACACAACAACAGCACACTAACAACAACAACACAATAACAGCAACTACACAACGCAAGACAATAACAACAAAACAACACAATAACAACACAGCAGCACAAACACAACAACAAGACAATAACAACAAAACAAGATAATAGCAACAACAACAAGACAACAAGACAATAACAACAAAAACAACACAAACACCACAACAAAACAACACAACGACACAACCCCACAACACAACACACACTACATCAACACACCTGTGTTGTTGTTGTGTGTGTGTCAGTATCAAGTGTGTGTGTTGGTCTCAGGTGTTTCTTGCCCTCTGCAGGTGAGTAACCTGGCCACTCAGATGTTGAAGACAGCAGCTGCTCATGTGGGCGGGACCTCTGTGGTCTGTGCCCCCGGGACTCCCAGCCGACCAATCATCACAGTCCATAAGTCTGGCACAGTGACGGTGGCTCCACAGGTGGTCACCACGGTGATGGGCGGAGTCACAAAGACCATCACGCTGGTGAACAGCCCTCTGAGCGCGGGAGGGGGCGGAGCTCTGGTGAGTGACAGAGCAACATACCTCCAGCTGACCAATCAGAGCAAAGTGAGCTGTTCATTAGGTGGAGCTTAAAGAGACCGGAGCTGCTGATGAAATTAATGAGCTGAGTTTGGCTCCTGATGACAAGTCGGGTTTATTTTATTAATTTAAGCATGAAAACACATTAGATTCCTAAAAAGTCCTACTGAATCCCAGACTGAAACGGTTGAATTTATAAAACCTTCCAGGTGATTTCCGTCTTGTAGCAGAATTCATCCAGATTCTCAAATTAGAAGCACAAATCTAACAGCATTTATAGTAAACAGGAATCACAGGAGAACGTGTAATTTATTCACTTTAATCCCAGGATCAGCTTTCCACCATGTAAGAAACACAGAGTCCAACCTTCCAGAGACTAAAAGCCTTCTGGAGACAGAAACAGATCTGCTGACGTGGACCTGAGGCCTTATTCTTTAATCGACTACAGCTGCTGACTCCTCTGATCCAGTTTAAATAGAACCGTCAGATTCACTCATTAGACTCAAACACTGCAGGGGGAAAGTCTGAGGAGCTCAGCAAAGATCTGAAGAAGAAAATCATTGACTGGAACCAGTCAGCAAGTCACTTGGAGCCGTTTCAAAGCAGCTTCAGATCCAGAATCATCTGTTTGTCAGAATAAAGTTCATGGTCCAGGTGTATTACTGCCACCATCAGGAAGAAAACACAAACTATCACCTGCTGCTGAGAGACGATTGGTCAGGATGGTCAAGAGTCAATCAGGAACCCTCAGAAAGCAGGTCTGAATTAATGAGAAGCTGCTGGAACACAGCTGTCAGTGTCCACAGGGTTTTAGAGGATCCATGAAGAAGGAAGTTCTTCCTCTAGAACAGTGGTTCTTAACCTGGGTTCGTCCTATCTGCATGATTTGCAATGCCAAGTTAAGCAATTCTAGTCTAGCACCGGCAAAACTAAAGGAACACTTCCTTAAGCTACATGGAGATGGGGAATACAAGAACACAAGTGATGTTAATGCACGGTTCATTTTGTGCACCAGTAAAACATATAACTATGTCCTGAATTTGAAAAAAATCATATTTTATTTTTCAATAAACAAGGGTTCGGTGAATGCACATATGAAACTGGTGGGGTTCAGTACCTCCAACAAGGTTAAGAACCACTGCTCTAGAAGCAGAACCTTAAAGCTCCACTTATCACATGGACAAACATAATGTTCTGGAGGAAAGTTCTGTGGTCAGATGGAAGAAAAACTGAAGGTGAGGCCTTTAACCCCAAGAACACCAAACCTACCATCAAGCATGGAGGTGGCAGTATCGTGCTCTGTGGAACTGGAGCTTTCCACAAAGTAAATGGAATAATGAAGAAGGAGGATCACCTCCACGTTCTTCAGGAGAACCTAAAACGTCAGCAGAAGGTTGATCTTGGACACAGTTGGACGTTTCAACAAGACAATGAGCCCAAACACACATCAGACATGGTAAAGAAATGGTTCCATCAGGCTGGAATGAAGGTTCTAGACTGGTCTCCCCAAAGTCCTGACTTAGACCCATCAAGAACCTGTGGAAGTTACGTAGAAGTAAACCAGTTGTGTCTGGTGTGATGCTCTGATCTATCTGGTCTTTATGTGTTGTTTAATGTACCTGTAGTCACATGATCAACACTCAGCCAGTCATGGACTGGATATAAAGACGGATCACTCTGTTTCAGATTGGTAACCTTGGTAACATGGGAAAAGTCATGTCAGTGGTTCAGAGCACAGCTGCTACTGGTCAACCTGGGAGCAGCCCAATAACCCAGATTCTCCAGGTACTCCTCCTAACGTGTATATATATATATATATATATATATATATATATATATATATATATATATATATATATATATAATATTATATTACAAGCTGCCTTTAGATGTTTTTTCAGGATGTTTATTCATTTAACAAATACTGGAGCAGCCGTCAGCACTGAACCCGTCTTAACCAACATGTCTTCTAGATCCCTCACAGAGGTCCAATATAAAGTATGAAGAATGAGGCAGCACTTCTGTTGGAGAATATTTGTTCAGTGAATAATCAATCAGTTCCCTCCTGAGAACCTCCCGGTTCTTCATCTGCTGGAACTTTATTAATGATCAGAGTTCTACCTTCAGACTGGGAATATTTCCAGAGTTCCAGGTCCTTGAAGTCCATAGAGGAGAACGTCCCCTGGAGAAAGTTCTAGAGTAGACCTACTGACAACTGGACAGTTGTCGGTAGGTCTACTCTAGAACTTTCTCCAGTTGTCGGTAGGTCTACTCTAGAACGTTCTCCAGTTGTCGGTAGGTCTACTCTAGAACGTTCTCCAGTTGTCGGTAGGTCTACTCTAGAACTTTCTCCAGTTGTCGGTAGGTCTACTCTAGAACTTTGTACGGGGGACGTTCTCCTTTCCTGCTTCCAGTCTTTAAGTTTAGTCTCACTTAGAACATTCCAGGTCCTTGAAGTCCATAGACGTGGGTCCAGATTTCTCACTTTTTGATGGACCTTTTCAGAACTTCATCAGTCCAGCAGATAGAACCATGACATTTAGGAGGAGAAAGACGTCCGAGTTCTGGTAAAAACTGACACCAGATCAGTTTAAATTCATCCAGGTGTCTCAGTCTTAAGACTAAATCTGACTTCGGTTCAGTTTCTCTCTAACCAGCTGTGATCATCAGTATTATGCGATGTATTCTAGTGATCATCAGTATTATGGGATGTATCCTATTGTGAACAGTTTAGAGTCCTACAAACAATCACTGGTTCCCTGGATGTGGTTCTGGTTTATTAAGGTCGCTCTGGGTGAACTCTAGTGTTGGTCGGTGGTTGGTCAGAACCGTTAGAGACGATGGAAGGAGGAACCAGGATTCAGTCTGAGGTGAAATATTCCTAGTCTGAAGGTAGAACTTTGTTTCGTTAAATAAAGCAGCAGCTTATCTCTAAACCCTGTGTGTGCAGACGAAGGGGGCTCTGTCTCCAGGAACCGTCCTGAAACTGGTGACGTCTGCAGATGGGAAGCCCACCACCATCCTCAGCACCGTGCAGGCCGGATCCAAGCCCACCATCATCAAGACCATTCCAGTGTCGGCGCTGCAGGGGGCAGCAGGTACGGCACAGACGCAACTGAACACACCTGAGCTGGGTTATGTTTCAAGGGACTGAATGAAGCTCCTCCCCCTACAGGTGGCAACAGTCCAATCACCTTCCTCACCACCAAAGTGGGGAAGCCAGGAACGGCCGGAAAAATCATCACCGCCATCCCCAAGATCTCTGCAGCCGGCCAGCTGGGGGGCACACAGGTAGCTAACACACTGGTAGCTATCACACTGGTAGCTATCACAGGTAACACACACAGGTAGCTAACACACTGGTAGCTATCACACTGGTAGCTATCACAGGTAACACACACAGGTAGCTAACACACAGGTAACTATCACAGGTAACTAACACACAGGTAGCTGACATATGGGTAGCTATCACAGGTAACACACACAGGTAGCTAACACACAGGTAACTCACAGGTAGCTAACACACAGGTAGCTAACACACAGGTAGCTAACACAGGTAACTAACACACAGATAACTAACACACAGATAGCTATCACAGGTAACACACAGGTAGCTAACACACAGGTAGCTATCACAGGTAACTAACACAGGTAACACACAGGTAGCTAACACACAGGTAGCTATCACAGGTAGCTAACACACAGGTAACTAACACAGCTATCACACAGATAGCTATCACAGGTAACACACACAGGTAGCTAACACACAGGTAGCTATCACAGGTAACACACACAGGTAGCTAACACACAGGTAGCTATTACAGGTAACACACACAGGTAGCTAACACACAGGTAGCTATCACAGGTAACACACAGGTAGCTGACATACAGATAGCTATCACAGGTAACACACACAGGTAGCTAACACAGGTAACTATCATAGGTAACTAACACACAGGTAGCTCACATACAGATAACTAACACAGGTAGCTAGCACACGGGTAGCTAGCACACGGGTAGCTAACACAGGTAACTATCATAGGTAACTAACACACAGGTAGCTCACATACAGATAACTAACACAGGTAGCTAGCACACGGGTAGCTAGCACACGGGTAGCTAGCACACGGGTAGCTAACACACGGCTAACTAACACAGGTAACTATCACACAGATAACTAACACACATGTAGCTATCACAGGTAACACACACAGGTAACTAGCACACAGGTAACTATCACACAGATAACTAACACACAGGTAGCTAGCACACAGGTAGCTAACATACAGGTACATAA